>NW_016205930.1:0-1402 GCF_001687245.7 Rhagoletis zephyria
ACAGGCCGTTGATCATGGTCGAAAAGGCTGAGCTTCCGATCCATGTTCCCGTAGTCATTACTTTGTATGTGAGGCCGGCGGAAAGTCCTAGTTTCCGCTCCGCGCTATAGACGAACTGTTGGGCGTGGTCGGAAAGGCCGAGTTTCCGATCCCTGCTCGTATTGTCCTACGCAGTCGCGAAAATATACGAAGCCGTTTCAATTGTACTAAGCAGTCATAGATATTGTGTAATTTTTTTGTTCACGGTTACGGATATTATTTTATTTAGTTCACTTGTTGAGCAAAGTTTTCTTTATTACAAAAAGCGATTCAGATGTGTCAAAGCAATCATAATGCTTGTTAAAATCTTGGCATAAACACCGAAAAGCATCATGTATTTCAAAGTTTGAATTACAAATACTCAAAACAATAGGTTTAAAATGTCTCGTGGGCTCACATTTTTTGCTGCACAAGATGCGCTCATACGTGCGCTCCAAGCCCTCATATAAGAGATTCTTGGATACCTCATCCTTCTCTTACGTCGGGGCATGGGCGCAGATCAGCGAGATGGTAAAGAATTTCGCTTTGATGCGGATTATGGCTAGACAGTACTCGGTGACGGAGTCTCTCTCCCACCACAAATCCAACACCGAATTTGGGCTCCTTTACATGGCATCTGTAGTATATATGTCGGAAGACCCCAGACATTGCTTGCCTTGCCCCGTCCAAAGCATTTCTTGGATGGCGGTGATGTCAGATTTCGTCCTTACGAGAACATCAACCAGACGCTGCATACTACAGTGAGCCTTTAATCCGAATAAGTCGGAGTGGCCCCACCAAAGGTCCCTCTGTTTCTGCCGTGAACCAACGCTCCACTCGGATTAGTTACCGCATCTCGCACATGGATTGCTCACGTTGCCCAGAGTGCGCGATCGCGGACGCAAGAGTCGGGATTGAGTATAGCCGTGCGACAGTAACTGCATACCCAGTACAACGACTATACCCCATTGCACTCCTATTTTAATATCTATTGCAAAATTTTGTACAGACAAGACTAAAAAGTAGAAAATGAATAATATAAACATACTTTTTAATATACAAAGCTTTTATTTATTTATCTATTTATTTATTTAGTCTACAGAAAAATGTTTTCTTACAGGCAATTGAGATAAATAGATTTAGATATTTAAGTATTTATGATACATTACAGAGTGAACTAATTATACATATTAACTTGTAAAAATTATAACGATATACAATTGCAATTTGGGTAGTTGGCGAGGCCTAGTCTCCAGTCTACTTTTGTGTGCGGCGGGCGGAAATACCTAGTTTCCGCTCCGCGCCGTTTACAGGCCGTTGATCATGGTCGAAAAGGCCGAGCTTCCGATCCATGTTCCCGTAGTCATTACTTTGTATGTGAGGC
>NW_016205930.1:1684-2154 GCF_001687245.7 Rhagoletis zephyria
GTTTGAAGTAGAAATACTCAAAACAATAGGTTTAAAATGTCTCGTGGATCTTGTAGGAAATCAAAAATTTATCTCACTCAGTAAAAAGGGACTACTGGCCATCCCGTTTATTAATTTAATTACAAAAAGAACACCAAGCATCTCTCTACGACTCTGAAGCGTCGGCAAATCTATAAGCTTCAGGCGATCCTTGTAGGGTGGGAGATTTTTAGACGAGTCCCAACATAAATTTTTGAGGGCAAATAACAGGAACTGTTTCTGCACTGATTCGAGCCTGTCACTATGAATTTGATAGCTAGGATTCCATACTATAGATGCATACTCCAAAATCGGTCTAACTAGAGAGGTNTATAATTAGGATTCCATACTATAGACGCATACTCCAAAATCGCTCTAACTAGAGAGGTAAAGAGAACTTTAATGGCATAAGGATCGTTGAACTCCTTGGCCCAGCGCTTAAGAAAAGCCAA
>NW_016205931.1:0-2154 GCF_001687245.7 Rhagoletis zephyria
TTTATAATTAAAATCGCTGCAGAAAACACATTAATTGCTAAAAAATCACTACGAAGAGGTAGAAGACGTTGGTTCATGGGTAACAATATGTACCAACGCATATACATATATCAATATTAAGCAAGTATCACCTTTTGTATGATTTAACTAATTTTTAACAATTTGTAAACGAGGAAAAAGTTTCGTCACCAGAGTAATGGAAATCTGTTTTGCAGTAAATAGGAATATAGGAAAACAATTTGCTGTTATGCTTCTTCAAAAAAAATACTTACAGTCAGTGTCAAATGTTAGTGTACAGCTTGTTCTAATATACAAAAAGCAAGTTTCAAGTCGCTAAAAAGTACCAATGATTTTTTTGATTTTTTTTTTTTTTTTTGGAGGGTGTTGCGCATTTTCTTCCATTAATGCATGATCAAAATCAATTTTTAATATGTAGAAGAGAATGCGCAACATCCTCCACAAAAAAAAAATCTAAAAAGTTAACGGTAATTTAGAGCGACTTTAAACTTACACTTTATTCTACTAAAATTGAACGGGCTAAAAAACTGCATACTCAAAAATTATGAAATTTTTATGAACATTTTTGGAATGCTTGTGAACTGTATATAAAAGTGTGAAACTTTGTTGCCAAATGTCCACCTTGCGACACAGCTGATTACTTTTAGTACCTTAAAATTTCATTCTTTAATCAATCTACAAAAGCTTACTTAAAATTGCACTTCTAAGTTCATACATATGTAAAACACAACTTGATAAAGTTTGAAAGGGCTTCAGAAAGCACCTTAAGCCAACAAATTTCTATATGTGCTTTGAAAAAGGATATATCAGGCAATCGTCTGTGTGCTTCAGACATACATCTATACATACATATGTAAGCATTTAATTGTACTGAAATGTGCCAAGTAAGCATTTACAAATACATATATATATACTCGTATGTATACTCATATATATATGTACATCTCAGGCGTCTTAATTAAATTTTCAAACTGGTGAAATTAACTAAACTTTTCTAACTGCTTTGCCCCGCTACTAATGCAGACATTCCGATATATTCCATGTACCCTGCAGTGCGTAAGTGTCCCCATGAAATAAAGTTACTTGTTCAGAGATATTATCTACCAGAAAAGGACATGGACTGGTTGCTTTTTTATGCGATGAGGGGCACTGAATATTAAAAAAAATACCGATTCCTGCTGGCAGACGAAGTGTAAAAAATTCAAATCTAACCACGATTCGTTCATCTGGGCAAGCATCAACATGCACGAACAAAGTATTTCGATGTTATTGTTTAAGCAACATCGGCTCACGGGTCGCTCGGCTACAACAATCGTCAAAGAACGAAATGTTTCGTTTAGTTTATCTCTAAACTGTCTACATTGGAATGCTTGTGGGCCTACTGTCTCTGAACTATGTACATTGAAAAGCTTATGGGGCAACTATACACCGCCCATGACACCTCCATTAAAAAGTAGACAGTTAAAGCCGTCGTTCGGAGATTCAGCGGGAAGTAATGTTGCGGAAAATGGAACGCATCCTGAACTATTTTTGGATTAGAGAGATCTCCTGCAGGGTATTTTCTTACATTTCCACACTCATTTTACGCGTCATACGGTTTTATACTCGTCTGCTTGTGTGTGTGTGTGTGTGTGTGTGGAGTTAATTCTATGCGTAGGTAACTGAACGAATTTCGTTGTCAGCAAAATGACAAAACAGTAGCAGATTTTTTACTGCTTTTGAGCGAGCCACACGCACAGGCTCAGGTGTTTTAAGCAAATAGGCATACATACCCTGCAGGGAAACCACGAACCAAATTTCTAGTTCCGTACTAGAGCTCTATCGCCAAAAACGCACCAGTATGTGTTTGGCGGCTTTTTTGTTGGGACTTCAACATAGGCCCTTGGGAGTGGTAGCGCGCACTGCTAACCACTACACCACAGTTGAGGCAGTTATTTGCGTGCAAAAGAGATTTATCGCGAACCAGGGCGTCTACTTTGTATTTCGCTTCGACAAGCAAATTATTCGGATTCGAATACTTGGCGCTATGAGTTTTGATTAGTGCGTGTCGACTTTCGAATCGGATTGCTTTTCAAATCGCAGAGTAGACCTCCAGTACTGGGTCTAAATACACTTGAAGTGCACCAGTTCAGAACT
>NW_016205932.1:0-2154 GCF_001687245.7 Rhagoletis zephyria
GGCGTGCATCGACGCTTCGAATACAAATATTCATTTAAGCCCCCATATTTGGCTCAGAAGGATGGCACTGTGCCCTTCTGGGAGTACGGAGGCAGTAAGTACACCAACACAAATAAATTGACAGCTTCTACTGCTGGCAGTGGTTTAGCAACTTAGGCGACACGTCAGCTGTGGGGCCTTTGGGTCGCACAAGTTGGAGCGCCGCACAGTATGTGGCACATGAAGATGCGGTTAAATTCGATTTAGTCCCAGAAGTTAAAGCTAAACTGTATAATTTTTTTCGTTTGTTAGGGTGTGAGGTTAATGTAGATAATCGTATTCATTAAACAAATTTACAGATGCGATTGCCAGTTCGGAGAGCGTACGCGTGGCACCGTCAATGCGTTCACAAAAGGGTGCAATCTGGACGAAGTCACCAACGAACTTTGACTGGTGGGACGTAGAGATTGTCTTCCGGGTATCTGGTCGTGGTCGTATTGGCGCCGATGGTCTGGCATTCTGGTACACCACAGAAAAAGGAGATTATAATGGCGCTGTATTTGGTTCCTCCGATCGTTGGAATGGTCTGGGCCTATTTTTCGACTCCTTTGATAATGATAATAAACATAATAACCCATATATTATGGCTGTGGTAAACGATGGAACTAAGGCATTCGACCATCAAAACGATGGCACCACACAACTACTGTCTGGATGCCTGCGAGATTTCCGCAATAAGCCTTTCCCGACACGCGCTCGCATTGAATATTACAATAATGTATTAACAGTGTTGTTCCACAATGGTATGACCAATAATAACGAGGATTATGAGATGTGTCTTCGAGCTGATGGTGTCCAACTACCCAAAAATGGTTTCTTTGGAATTTCGGCTGCGACCGGAGGTCTAGCGGACGATCATGACGTCTTCCACTTCCTAACTTCATCTCTACATCCGCCCGGTCAAGTTCCATCAGATCCTGTGAAAGTTCCAGAGAACTCGGAAAAGCTGACACAGGAATACAAGGAATACCAGGAGAAGTTGGACAAACAGAAGCAGGAGTATAAGAAGGAGCATCCTGATGAGGTACGTCAGCGACGGGTTGACATAGTGGTGACATTTTAAACGATTTTCTATGAAAGAAAAAACTACATAAAAATTTCTTAAACTATGTATGTATTTTATTCAGGTCAAAGATGATGATGAGTGGGAAGAGTTCTTTGAGTCAGAAAATCAACGTGAACTGCGTCAAATATGGCAAGGTCAAAGTCAAATTTTCGAGCAATTGCGGGATTTGTCTCGTAAAGTAGACGAAGTAATAGGCCGCCAAGAGAATACTCTGTCTTTGGTATCAAGAAATGCGGGTGCTGCAGTTCAACAACAAGTGGGTGCACCAGGAAGCGCCGGCGCACCACCTGTTGCCACAGGCACGGTGAGTGGAACCATCACAAGACCAGAAGTCGATCTCGTTGTGGCGAACCAAAACGCACTGCTGGCAACTGCTCGCGAGATTCGTACACTAATTGGAGAGATTCAAGCACGTGCCGACACAATTATCAAAAACCAACAACGTGCGCCCACAGCTCAAGTGCAAGCGGCTGGTTATGATATTCAGTCCGTTATCGCTGAGATGCGAGACGGTATGAATCAAGTGAAACAGGGTATGGCACATGTTGGACAAAAGTGAGTAGAGCCCATATATATTACGATATAATTTCACCATGCCATATATATTCTTCTTTGATTTTTCGTTTTTGTGACATAAACTTTAAAATTTTTTATATGTTTACTGAAGGCTTGGATCGCCACAGGCTGGTTCACAAATCGCTTGCCCAACTGGAAATTGTGTTGGGATAACTTTGTTCCTAAGTGTGACCGTTGTGCAGCTGCTGCTGGTGTTCCTGTATTCTTTCTTCAAGTGAGTAAAATTTGGAAAGTACACTCTTAACAAAGTAAAACTAAAGTTGGCTTATTATTTCAGAAGCCGCAGTGAAGCTCAAGCGAAGAAGTTCTACTAAGCCAAATTCAACAATAATAGGAAATTATGTGGAACGATTGAGTCAATTTTCTTTCTGCATGTAAATCGTTTGTAATGTCTATCATCTTTTTAATTCGATTAAGTTGAAATGAAGTGTTCCATAAACTTCTCTACAACATTCAGTAAAAAAAAAAAAAAA
>NW_016205933.1:0-2154 GCF_001687245.7 Rhagoletis zephyria
TGTTGACTTGATGACTTTTTTTTGTAGCTTTTTAAAAGCTACTGACCAACTATCTCATCACTATAAAAATCACTTTTTTTGTTCTTCACTTTGAATTATTTCTTCAATTACTACGTTTACTGCTTTTCTCTTGAGTGCTGTTGAAACTGAAACAAAAAATCTCATAATTAGAAATTGCTGAAGCTATTATCTGAGCTGATCAAATTTTCCCTCATCGAAAAGAAGCTTCTCAATCATTCTCGCCTTGTCTGCATTCTCTCGTCGCTTTTCATCAAATAGTTTCCCGCTGTCACTTCTCCTAAAGACTTTTCGAGTCGAACTGAAGTATGCTGCTCATGCCACCGCCTCTGCTGATCCCATTTTAGTATACTCCGTTTAATGACACTGACTGCACCATTTCTGCACCAGGCAAACAGGTATGTTGTCTACTATTATTTCAGCAGTCACACTTTATTGTTTTAGTCGCCTACATTTGTCTGTCTGGTCAATTGCATTACCGTCTTTTGTTGCATACCAAGACAGGTGCCAGGCGTCAGTGCTCATTACGATCAGGCAAAGTGCGCACTTTTCCAGCAACANAGTAGGGCACCCGGGTAATGGCATTTACTAGAAAGATGCAAAACAGGTTCATGTGGGGCAAGAAAAGGACAGAATTTCTGGACTTGACACACTGTTTGGCATATAAACTTTGGAGCATGATTGTTTTGCTCCCTCTAACTGCTGTTGCCAGAATGTAGAAAAGTTTCCATTGAAAGCCATTTTTCATTTTAAAGTGACAGAATAAAAACAAACAGCTGCACAGGTGTGTACGTCGGTTACCAGAGGCAGCATCAAACAGGTAAACAAAATGCTCTTGAAGTTAGATGGTTTCTAATTAGTGCTACTGTTTTAGTGTGTTTTTCCTTCTCTTGTTGTTGCTTTTTGTTTTCTCCGAGAGCAGTATATCACCCAAAACGCCCGCGCACTTTGTCGTCTTGGTGTTCAGCAATCACTTCAGTGTTCACTCTGTTCACTTGTAGTTCAAGTGGTGATTGCTTGCACTTGTTTACCTCGTCACCAGTGTTCCTCTCCCGTGCACTGCAGTGACTGCTGTCAGTCACCTCCTGCATCGTTTTTACTGCCGCCCTAATAGCCTAATTGGCACTACCCGTGATTTATGCCATCTTCCGAGAGTGAGTAAGTGAGCGAGAGAGTGAAGTGCGGTACTTTTCCACTGCACTGGCACATCACACACTTTGACGAGTTTACAAAGCCCCTCGTTTTATTCTTCTTTTTTTTCTCTGTTTGAAGTCGGTACAGTCGCATACAATTTCACATTAGTAGCTTGTTTTTCATTTCATTTCATTTCACTACAACCACTTCACACACTGACGAGTGTCTGCCGGCGTGTGTGTGTTTACTCCATTTTTTATCTTTTCATTTGCCTTTGCGATTTTGTTTTTGTGCCTGTTCCAAGAAAGTTGGTGTGCCATTGACCGCCAAGCTTTTCTTTGTGTGCGCGCCTTCTATTGTTCAGGTATTTATTTTTGCTTTTTCTTTTGGTAAGCCACACTTGCTTTTTTGCACTTCTTGGAAGGACCTTTGCAGCGATATCGACGCGTAACCTGAGCCTTTAATGATTTTTTGCCATCTTAAGATTCTACTGCAAAGAAAAGGCAAAGAAAAGTAGTCTTCTCCTCTGCTACCAGACTGAGCTGCCACATTTACACCACTAAATAATAATAAAACATTAGCAGCTTTCTCAGCGTTTGCAACTGCCGCTGTTGCTGGAAAATTAATTTGGCTGCTGCACTTGAAACTGAGCAAAATAATATCGATCGATGGATGGCACTTCTTTTGGCCGGAGACACATTTTTCACCGACACACACACAGAGACACGGACCTGAGCTTGGTTGGTTTTATGAAGAAGTGGAGGGGAAATAGTGGAAGGGGGGAGTGATTTTGTCTGGGAAACGACCAAGAAAATAAGGGCGCTCTGCCGAATTGGTTAGTTGCCAAAGCAGTGCAAATTAGCGGCAGCACACAGACACAGAAAAAGGGCTCTATTTTTCATCCAATTTTTTTTCTATTCAGTCTTTTTGGAAAGGACTCCCTTTTCCCTTTCTCTTCGTTCATTTGCCGTACGTTGTCTCCGATGTCTTTGGTTACTGCTA
>NW_016205934.1:0-2154 GCF_001687245.7 Rhagoletis zephyria
AATGAAAAGAAAAACTAGCCAGCATTAAGAAAGCATATAAAAACACAGCGAATGGCATGCAAGAAAACGCAGACGTGCGAAGGAAATAAAAACCGGAGAGAAGTGCAAGCAAATCAGCAGCTGAGTGGCGAAGAAGTCCTTGACTAGCGGAACGGAGCCGATCAAATCGACTAATTCGCATTGCAGCAATACTAGAAATGGCAACAACAACTGCGTACTCGTACAACAAACATAACACAATAATAATGGTGGTAACCGAGACAATAACTACAACGAAAAGAACAACAACAAAAGCGAAAGCTAAAAAAACAAACAATGAAAGCGACAAGTAAATTGGCCTCCTAAAACAATGGCATCACATGCTGCCGCCCTGCGCCTTCACTGCGTAGCAGCAGCAACAGAACATAGCGCTCCAAGTACAATAACCGACAGACAGACAACTCTTGTCGCATTGGCAATAAATGCAATGAAAGCAATAACATCAACAAGCAGCCAAGAGTAAACAGCAGACCAGCGAAATAGTCAGGCCAAGTCGAGTCAAAGCCAAAGCCGAGGATTGGAGCAAGCAATGATGCTAAAAGTGCACGAAATTTTCAATTCAACGCCTACATGGCTGAATGGCTCTGGGCAAGGTTCTGGGCTGGACAAACAGGAAGGAAGGAAGGAAGGAAGGACGGAAGCATACGCAGCATAAGAGCGACAATAAAAAAGTGGAAAACATGCGTTCGGAGCGGCTGAAGTTGTGTTGTACAAAGGATGCTTAAAATGAATGAAGCATTCGGCAGTGTGTAAGCTGTAGTGAATNATGGCAAAAGGCGAAAAGCCTGGGGGGGTGCCACTGGGGCAAGGGGAGCATAAGCTTTGAGTAGCAATTTTTGAGTTTACCTGAACGGTCAGTGAGCTAATCGGCAGATGATGGAAATTTAATCAAACTTAAGTCCCATACAGAATTCCTGGGGTCAACGAAATAGTTCGTATGCCGTTTGAGAAGTACTGTACTGCTTACAAGCAAATGAAAGAGCACCAGAGCTTAGTCATGTTTATTGCATACTTTTAGGCGCTTCATTTGTTAACTTAAGGATTAGGCGTAATCAAAAGTGTGACAAAACTATGCTCGCTTTAAATTCGCAGAGACAGTTTTTTTTTTAACAACGGGAATGCATTTGAGCATACATGGTAAATTGTTGTTGTCTTTAATGACCTGGCAAGAGGCTATATAATTATTACCAATATTCTGCGGTAGTATCAGAACTCAATGACGCCCCTGTCATTACACAAAAAAATCAATACATTCGCGAAACCATGGGCCATATATAGTAAAATTGCGTTTTTAGTTTTTCTCTTGAAAATTTGAAAAATATGATTTCTTTAGCAATTATTTAAAAAATTCAGTGCTATTTATGGGTATCAAATTAAAGGGAAATTTCTTTAAAATTAGCGCAGACTAAATTTTTTTGTGCATAAAACTTTTATCCCTGAATAACCTTGAAATTTCGCAATGCATATTTTTGAAAAAAAAAAATGAATAAAATCTCTTCCCTCTAATTTTATAAGCTTAAAAAAACAAAGTTAATTAAAAGGAGATCTTCGTAACATTTCCGTGAACCAAAAAATTAAAATTTTTTTAAATTCTATTTTTCTTTCATTTGATGTCCACATTGTTATTCCAAAATGCACTGAATTTTTTAAATAACTTTTGGAATTAATCACATTTTTGAAACTACAAAGTCCTTTAAAAAAAAATCCTGACGTCAGAGAGAAGATCTTAAAAAGCAGTTTTAGTATATTTGGCTTACTGTTTCGTAAGCATATTGTTTGCTTCGTGTGTGTCGAAATTTTTTTTGTTTTTGTCACCCGGTGGTGTGCTATTTTCTTGGCACCAAGATCCATTGGATCCATTTTCCAAGTTTTTGTGCCAGGATCCGCTGATGTTGAATTTCATGAAAAACAGAAAGTTTACTGGCCTGGGAAGTGATGAAAGCACCTATAAAGATCAATCAAAGCTTCCATTAAATATTTTGAAAGCTAATTTGCACGACGCCAAAAAAAATTCTCTTCTTCTTCTTCTTCTTATTTGGCGCTGTAACCGCCTAAGCGATTTTGGCCGAGTCCAAAACAGCACGCCAGTCATTTCTCTTCTGTGCTAACTGACGC
>NW_016205935.1:0-2154 GCF_001687245.7 Rhagoletis zephyria
TGATACCTGGAGGCTCTTTCGGAAGGAAGTATGCCTTATGTTAGATTTCACACAAGCGAGCAATTGAACTCGGTTCAGCGAACTGGCTGATGAATAAGCGAACTGTGGTTCTTTCAAGCGTTTCCTGAAAAAGCCGTATTTTCTAGAATCCTTCTCATAGTTTCAGGAACTAAAAAAATTTAAAAATGGAACCCGTATAGGCCTCAACTAGCCCCGAAATGGTAGTGAAATGCTCCGACATGGTTCTGAAATCGTACTGAACAGGTTCCGAAATAGTCCGAATATCATAAGATCTGCATCGTTCGTTCGATTTTCTATAATGAGGTATCAATTTAAAGAACACGTCCTGTATACATATGCGCAGAAGGGTTTTATTTTATTTTTTAAAAAGAGCTTCCAGCTCGAATTTAGTTAAATTTTTCTGAAGTCACATATGAGTTGGTTTGTTTTTAGTGTACAATTAAAAAAAAAAATCAAGTATTTGAACAATTTTAGACTTAAAACGTTTATTTAGGCGAAAAGTACCGAAATTACTTTTTTTTTATTGTCACTCGAAAAAATTTTCAAATAGAATGTTCATATTAGAGGCAATGGAGGTTGGCATCAAGTACAATATATCTCAATAGTGCCTCAGATGTGGTCCCTAATCTGGTTTAGATCCGATTATTGGATCATGAAATATATATATCGTCATTTAAAGTGCAAAACCGCGTATCAACAAAATGCAAAACCGCGTATGTGAGGTTGCATAAATTATTTTTTAGAGAGTAAAACACTCATATTTCAAATTTGGTTTAAACGCGATCATTAGATCAGGAAGAAATTTTCGATGATCTTAAATTTTTATTTAGAATTGAAGTGGGNGCGATCATTAGATCAGGAAGAAATTTTCGATGATCTTAAATTTTTATTTAGAATTGAAGTGGGTTTTTTTTTTTGTTTAAAAATTACTTGTTATAAGTTTTATTGGCATCATCGGAATTCATTCCAAAATTAGTATATACATGAAGAAAGTAATATACACATACATATGTACATAAGGAATACTGTATAGAAATCTTAAACGCCAATATTTAATCACTTTGAAATAATATGGCTTTTAAATTAAGGCGTGCGAGTACTGCGTATGGTGCTACGGGGCGTATACGTTACAACGCAACTACGAGTATATGAGCACGAGTGGTTATGTTTACTTTTTTTTTTTACCTATGTATATCTTTTTCAAATGTTCATTGAAATTCAATTTTGTGTTGGAATCTTATTCTTTATACAAAACTGAAGATAATGCATTTTCTTCAGATAAGTGGGCTTCCATTTTCTACCAAAAAAAACAAGTTTTTGTCGAAAAATTTAACAGCTCGTGAGATTTGCTCATATACATATGAAATATTAAAATATGAGTGTGAAGCGAAAAAATTTATCGATCCCTAATTAGTCTAGAACGCCATTAAAAATCTGTATAGTAGAGTTTTGTCCGTTTTTTTTCAGAACTTAACGATGTCGGAGATACTTCTAAGCATTACGGCATGATTTAGACGTTTTAACGCCAAATAGCTTCACAAGTTTTGAGTCCATAGGCCAGGATAAAAAGGTATCATGCTGTTCAGAAAAATATTTTAATCAAAATAAAAAAAGTTCTGTCTCTCAATTTGGCAGGAAATGTTTTCAATTAATTAAAAACTATTGACGATTACCGCAATGCTGCTACCATCACTGAGGCACAAATATAAAAAAATATAAGTGGTCGTAATTTATTAAAACTTTACGCCTACAAGGATTACTTTACGTTAATTTCAAAAATGAAATCAGTATTTTGTACCGATTATCAGCTTATGAATGCATTTGTGTGTTAGACTATTGTAAAATAAATACCAAATATGAATGAAATTAAAATGCCACTCTTTTTCTTATCTGAATTTCAATTGTACCTACACTCAGGCAGATGTCCTTACATTTAACGTTCCGATATCATTTCGTATACATAACGGAAATAAGCATAGCCCAAAAGGAAACGGAAAAGGGGCAATTAGGGCGCTCACGCACTGAGAGCGCTGTTCACCCCTCTTGATTAGAGGAATAAATTGTTGCAGACTGCGCGCTACCCTAGTTGCTCTTTAACAAACTCAACCTTTCTCTCGCTCTCTCTCTCTAACG
>NW_016205936.1:0-2154 GCF_001687245.7 Rhagoletis zephyria
TGAATATTTAACTTTATTGATATCTTACCAAGTGAGTTTAATATCCTTTGCGGTTAGCTACCTATTTAATGCTTCGCCTGCGGCACAACCTGTTTGCCACATATAAAATCACACATAAAGGACACAAAATGTCATATTAGGTATAAAAATCATAAGCATAAGAAACAATTCTAAATGTTGCGCCAATATTATTGACTACCATTACTGTTGTTATTGCTGTAGGCATCGATTTGTGCCACAAAATAGCAACAAAGCAATACAAGCGCATTTCGACACGGTAATGGCCGAAGGTGAGGAAGGATATTCTTTCGATACAAACGCACAGTTGCTTGGACTATAAAATCAAGGAAATGCCTCTTTTTGCGCTACTCGCATATGAATAAAGGCAGCAAGGAGTTCTTTTTATGTCTACATATGTGTTATTGCCAAAATGTTGTGCCCTCTCGTAAAGGTGTCTTTTGCATAATCTAACAAATTTGATTTTTATTTTATGTGTATATGTACGAGTATTTTAAATTCTTATTTTGTAAATTCACTTTTGTTGCAGATATATTTTTATAATTTCTATATGTGTTGCTTGATTATGTAAGCAGGTTTATTGTTGTAAAAAAAAGCTTATTGGCTTATTTTACGTTTTTGTTGCATTGTTCTTTGCGGTGTGTGATTCAAAATTATGTCATTAGAAAGGGATTTAAAGGATTTTTATTGATGAACTCTTGAACCCACATAGCGTTAAAACGCCCAAAATTGAATTTCAAAAACCTTAACAAATACTCCAAATGCTAGCCTGAGTTATCTGAATGCCATATTTCATCTAAATCTGTGCAACCGTTTCTTAGTGAATCACCTGTACCGATAGAAAAAGCATTCTAAATTAAAAAAAAAATAACACTTTACCACACATCTACATCCAAGATCTTTAATTTGACTTCTTATTTTTGAAATTCGAAAGCACGTTGCAAAGTTAATGTATTTTTGAACTGAAGTCGTCTTACATCTTCTTCGTCTGATCTTTTTTGTGTTACATATTTCAATTAACTAATAACTTAAGTGGAGTTTGATTTTTTAAACATGTGGCAACCCAGGTAAATAATAGTTCAAAAATAAAGCCTTTGAAACCCATTTAATAGATACCCATATTTTAATAATTAATTTAACTAATTAAATAATTTTAGTTCAACCTTTTATAGAAGTTGCAACCCTCTTGAAATCCCTCCTAAAATTATTATTATAAATGTTCAAACTAAAAACTTCGTAAACACCCTTTCGTGCGACACCCATATTTTAATATTTTAAATAACCTCCATATTAGTTAACTAAGCTCGCTTTTTAAAACATGTGTCAACCCCCCCAACAATATATCTATTTCAGAATTATAGCCATCTTTTAATAATTCACCCAATTTATTAAACAATGTTAATGCCACATTTTAAACACTTGGCAACCCTCTTCAAATATTCCAAATGTTCAAACTAAGAAGTTTTGAAAACTTTCGTTTGGGCAACCGTGTTTTCATACTTCGTGAAATAATTCCCCACCCTCCTAGAACTATTCTATACCGAAGAAAATATAACCCTATTTTTTATTTTGAAATCAAAAAATATTTAGAGGTCGCTTAAAGTTTTCCATGTAAAAAAAAGAAGGAAAAAACAACTTTTCGTAGCAATGGTATAGAAATTCTTAAAAATCAATCATTTTCGTTCAGACAAAATAATGGCGTACGTTTTTTTCGAGCAATCCTAGTAGGTGAGAGCATTCAAATTTCGACTTTACTCTTCTTGGACCATCCTAATATCTATAGGTTTGCTCGTGTTGGGGTTGTGATATGAAACACGCGCGTAGATCTGTGAGCTTTTCGTCCCAAGTGTAAACAGGTCCTTCTGCACTCGGCCCTCTGTGCGTTTGTGGGCGCCCTAAGCCTAAGCCCAAGCACTCGATTGCGCCCTCGCAAAGTCGATTTGATTGTTGAAATAAATTTTTGTGCGTTTGACATTATGAGCAGAACGAATCATCATTCCAACTACGTAAAAAAGAGTTATCTATGTCTAAGACGTAGTTTGGTGTCGAAAAGCGAGAGTACCCGAACCTACCAAAAATTTGCCTGCTAATTGGGGTTGGTCTCATTGCGCCAGTCGCAGAAGTTTTACAACAGAG
>NW_016205937.1:0-2154 GCF_001687245.7 Rhagoletis zephyria
TTATCAGCGCATTTGCAATACATTTTGAAGTGAGATAGGGCGTTCTTCAGCCAAGTTTTGAGATAGGGTGTTTTTCAATAAAATTCTGAAATAAAGCATTGTTTAAAAGTTTTTTGAGATAGGCCATTTTCAAGCTGGCTGCCGAGATAGGTCGATCGATGTTCCACTCAGCAGTCGGTATGTACTTTTCCTTAAGCACATCAAAACCAATTTAATAAATTACAGTTATTTTTAAAATAATGTATAATATATTATTAGTCACATTAGCTTTGTAATGTAGCTTTGCGATTCGATACGATACAAATGTTCTGGTACTCGATTCCAAAAAAATATCGTCTGAATATCGTTTCGGCCATAAACAAGAGGGTGTGGGTGGGAATGTGCATCAAAAGTTAGCGAGACCATTGAGTATTCGGCAGAAAAAGTTGTGGGTTGAGACTCCGCAAAATACGAGTATGTTTCCACTTTGGTAAATTAATTGCCAATCGCAAATGCACACTCATACAAAGGCAGTCGGGTTAGGCGTCTGTATGTAACGATGTATGTAGGAGATTTTATTTTACTAATAAAGCACAGAAAGGAAATGCAAATGATGTGTACAAAAAATAAGAAAACAATTAAAAAAAGACGAACACAGTCAATCGCAAGCTGACATATCTTCATTGCGTTTTGTGGCTAATAGCACTCGGTGGCAGAGATTTATGCATCACTTGGCTA
Source organism: Rhagoletis zephyria (assembly GCF_001687245.7). Taxonomy (NCBI): domain Eukaryota; kingdom Metazoa; phylum Arthropoda; class Insecta; order Diptera; family Tephritidae; genus Rhagoletis; species Rhagoletis zephyria. Next base: position 718 of record NW_016205937.1, read on the forward strand.
TGACACTCACTCACTCAATTCGTTTATTCTCGCACTAGTTGCGCTGTGGCTTAAATGGCGGCTGCGACTGAGTGCTTAGAGGTGCATGCTACCACTCCGTAGGACCCGGGTTCGACCTGGGCGGGGTTGTTGTAGCCGCTACATGCGTTTTGGATGATTTTTTGGCATTACTTTGGACTTTTCGCAGATTTTTCAGCTATTTTCAAGTTCAATGGTATACCTAAAACATATATTTTTTTAATACAAATCAAAACCATCAGACGACTTTTGACTTTTTTTTGCTTCGAAATATATTACAAAACTAGATCGCCCTTACCCACTTCGCTGAGTGTATGAAATTTCTGCGCAGTGTTGCCTGTTTGCGGGATTTCGGCATTTTTTCGGGATTTTATGACTAAAAAGATCGAAAAAAAGAGCTAAAAAGCTAAATAATGCTAATAGTAACTAAAATGAAGAGCTACATATTTTTTTAAGGTTCAGCATTAACTAACGTAAGGTTTGGCAATTCTAATAAAAAACAAAAAAAAAAAAACAAATAATCTTTTAAAACCAAAATAAGGTGCATATATTTCGAATACGTTGCTAAGGCAGTGAACTAAAAATACTTTACAAACTGTTAAAGTCTGTAATTTCTACAAGCTCAAAAACCGTAATTGATGCGATGTTTTCAAGATATTTTAACGCCCTTGAGTCACAAGTATATACAAGTGTAATATTTTATCGATCATACCGATAATTTCATGTATTCGAAGAATTAAAAATGAAACTGAATAAAAAAATTAAATCAGCATAATGAATAAAGTTAAGTGGAGTTAATATTTAATTTCTAACCTAACCTACATGTGTATGTACGTAACTAAATAATTCTAATAATAGGTTTACATATCAAAAGATTATCCTCATTTTCGAGCGTAACTCCCTAATTTGTAATTAGAAACAGAGACTAGCCATACAAAATTATAATTAAAAATATCTCAGATTAAACCGATAACTTTTTGGTGTCCAACCTAGTTTTATCGATTATTCTTGCGAAGAAGATGAGGAATGTCAAATTTAAAAGTAAACAAAAATTTACGCTGTCAAGGAAAAGAGGTTTGTAAAGGTATTTTTAATAAAATGCAAAGTTACAATATATTTAAAGAGCATAATATGTGTAGCAGAAAAAAGTGACCATGGTGTCACAGAGAAGAAGCTTATTTTTTCCTCGAGTTGTAAGAATAACAATCACAACCAATTTGACACCTAACGAGCTTTGATTGAGATTATATTTACATGTAAACGTTCTTTTATGCTTTGGCGTACGTATATGTTAACACATCGAACTTCATGAGTACCTAGTACTCACGCCTTTTTCCGATTACAAAAAAAAATTGATTTTTAAGAATTCCATACCATTTCTACAAAAATTTGTTCTTGTCTCATATTAAATACATGGAA
>NW_016205938.1:0-2154 GCF_001687245.7 Rhagoletis zephyria
TTAAAACTGTTATCGGACAACTTGTATAGTGTTTTGGAGAGTAAAAGGAATCAATCTAAACGTGGCAAGAATATGTGCTCTCATTGGAAGATATTTAAAAAAAACAACTAATTTAAGTGAAAGGTTACGATGCGTGCACCAAAGTAAAAATGCATACTTTTTATTAGCACATCGTCATCAGTTGGAAGAAAAGAGGTCGAGTTAAAATGATGCCTGCAACTTGTAACAGTACCAGTTTTTGGATTCTCGGAATTTTCTGATAAAGATGTGGTGCTGCTAAAAATATATATACAAAAATATAAGCACGAAACTATGTATTTGTCACAAGAATTATCCACATAAGATGAAAACTACTGCAGTTTTATTTTATAAAATTTAAAAAGAATGTTTGCACCATGTATTGTCTTCCCAGAGAGTTTTGCTCCACATCGAAATTCGTGCTCTTTCTTTTCTAAGTGTAGCGAATAAAACTTCACACTTAAATTTAGGACATTCATAACAAAAATTTTATGAAGAAAACTCCCACAACGTTCTCTCAAATATAAACTGGGACGCAAAATTGAAGCAAGTTTTGCCTATTTTTCTTTAGTTTATTTAATATTTATTATTTTTTTTTTTAATATGTAGCTCATTTCTTAACAAACAACATATACTACAAACAGATTTCACACTTGGTGTAAAAATTATGAAAATTCTGCAAAATTTCAGCAAAACTTGTAACTTTTTAATCTGTTAAAATGACGCGTCCCATTTACGTGTATTTGGGTCACTCGCTTAAAACAAAAAACATTGAAATCGGCTCACTATCTGATTGTTTTTCAATTTTATATAACACAGTCCGACATGTAAATTTTCTCAGAGATAAGACTAGCCATTTCTAATAGATTTTGGAGCACTAAATTTGTAAAAATAAAAATTTGTATATTTGAATTTTAATAAAATAAGGCGAAGAGCACAATCGGCTAAAAACGGCAAATTTTTTTTTGCAAAACGGCTAACAAATCGGCTGCCGGCTAAATTGAATTTTTTCCGGCTGTTTGCTGTCGCAACCGGCTAAATCTAGCCGGAAAACGGCTAAAATGGCAACGCTGATTACATGTGTGCTTTATTGTAGAATATACTATTGAACTATGATCCTCTTGCACCACTTTTTTATTTGTTTATTAAAAATTTACAGAGCGAAAAAGAAAACCAATATACATACATTCAAATATATTACCCAAAGGTATTTTTGTTCAAGTCATCAGATCTGCACCGTTCGTTCGATTCTCGAAAATGAGATGTCAAATGAAAGAAGTTAGAAATTTTGGACTAAATTTACAGATTTTTATAATTTTTGCACAAAGTCTGGAATTTGGAATAACATCGTGTTTGTTAATTAATCAGCTATACTTTCACAAAAAAGTAATATACATTAAATAAACTAAATAAAAATAGCCAAAACGTACTAAAATGTCCCGTCACAGTTTTTATTTGGTTCACTGTATGTGTATATGTCCACAAAAAGAAAAACGCGTAAAAGACGTAAATACGTGAGGTGCGATGCTTTAAAACCTTACATCACGAGGTATTTCGTATTCTAGTAGCTGAAGGAACGTATACAAAAAAAATCAGACATGTGCAAACGATTTAAGAAACAAAAATGTTCACAAAAAATTTCGAAGTTTGTGAAATTTGTCCTTATAACGATTTTCTAATGAATTTCGATGGTGCCAATAAAAATTGTAAAAATGGAATTTTTGTTTCTGAAGTCAGATTCATCTTATTCATTTTTATTACAACGCTTTTATCAACTTGCAATGTTGTGTTCCAGAAACTTTCAATGTTGTGGATCCAGAAGCTTTCACTGTTGTGTGTCCGACACCAAAGCAAAGCTTTGAAAAGCTCCTATAAAAAAGCATAGTGAATAGGGCGAGGTAGATGACATCTAGATGTCGCCCTATGTACNCGGAAATAGACGACACGCCATTTCTTTAAATAAAATTAGTTTGACTATTGTCAACTAAATCGATTGCTTTGTAAGTGAAGTGACTTGTGGACCACTTGAGGTATAGGTGGACCAGTTGGTAACCACTTTGGGACCAGTTGGTAACTAGTTAGGGGACTTAGTCCGAAACTACTTACCTTCGGACAGTTGGGGACCAGTTGGTCTTT
>NW_016205939.1:0-2154 GCF_001687245.7 Rhagoletis zephyria
GTGTTTTTGGTTCAGTGTAATGGTGTATTTAAAATAAATTGTAAGAGAATTGGAAGAAACTGTAAAAGATAAAAGCAAATTCCGAAAAGGTGATCTCAACTGTAGGCATTTCAACGTGTCTCGTAATTTGATAATTAGTTTATGATATCAAAATGCGGTGTGAGCACGTGAACTGTGGCAATATATGTATACAGCAGTAAACTACAGTAGATGAAATTTATTCGCAAATGTCTGCACATAAGCAGCGTAAATGCGCATTTAATTATGCCCAAAGTACACATAAAATACATTAGGAAATGTAATAAATGGAGACTAGTATAGGGGGAATAGTGGAAGGCAGAGCAGCGAGCGCAAGTATGAAATCAAGTTGAGAAGAACATTGTAAGGAACAAGGAAACCGCCATCTTCCTCAGGCATTGAAGCATAGGAGAATTGGCGTGGTTCGTTATATAAATAATTAGTTAGTTTTCTTACTGTAAACAGGTAGCATTAGAAGACATGCATTTGAAGAGAAAGTAAACTACTAATAGATATCGCAAATAGTTAGGCCTTAGAATATTTTAGCGGTGTCATCCTCTTTACTCGACCCAAAAACTACCGCGCTTTAAAAACTAAGTATATAGCATCTGAAAAAAATTCCCTCCACGTATTTTGCCGTTTTACTGCCGAAAAATTAAAAGTTCGGAACACAATCATCCACAATTCTCTGGCGGCCATAGCCGCAGATTCAAAGTTTGTTTTCTCGCTTTTTTGCAGAAGTGTTCATGTCGAAGATACATAACCTCCATAGGATTTTTAATAAGATTTAAGGTCAGCATACCCCATATACAGACAAATATAACTATGAAAGTAAGAATAAATTCACCTTTAAAATCACAAAAGCAAGTGTAACGCATTTCGCATTTCCTTTCTTTAATCTATTTAGGGGTTGCTATTTATTCACATAAACTATGCGTTTGCTTACATACATATAAATGCTCCGAAGAATTCTCAGAACTACAAACTCATATTAACAATACTCAAACTGTATATTTTAGGAGTAGATGATGTGCTAACATTACCACAACCATAAGTTCAGTTTCTTCAGTAACTCTTCAAGTGCTTGCCGACATAAATGTACCGATATTTGCAATTTTGTGCAGCAATTTCCATTTATATTGAATACTATACATAGCTAAGTACATAAATAAGTATGATATACAGAAGTTTACATTTACATTTGTACACACACCTACTTCCTCGGCGTCAGTCAACAGTTTAGACCCATTTCCTATTTACATTTCCTTTCAGTACATAAGTATTTCCAGCCTTCTATTTGGTCATCAGAACTTCTACCAGCTCGCAACCAACAACAACTACATTCATATATATTTATATAAAGAGAAAGTTGTCCGTCTGCTTCCTCTCTTCTGCCACTATCTCGTCGGTACATACATACATATATCTAAAGCTTTCTTCGAGTTTATGGATAGTTTCACGCTTGCGTTATTTCCATAAAAGTGGTTTTTCCTTAGAGAACATACATGGACGCACACGCACGCACACACACACACACACACACACACACACACACATTTTGAATCACATTGGGCGTATCGAGTGCTTTCATTTCAAACATTTCATAAACTTCAATCTGTGGCGCATCAGCATCGCCAGAGCAACTGTCAAATGGAAGGCGTTATGCTGCGAAAGTTGAGCTGTTTCCGCTCGAGTTCATTTCGCAAACGCAGTTAAGATTGTCGCAAATCTGATCATCATTCTGAGTCATACTCCTTCACGAATGTGTGAAGTACTTTTGCATAAATGCTTACAGTTGTATATTTTGTGAATGTGAATGTGAATGTGCGCATGTGAGATACTTAAGTACACACGTACAGCAGCAACAACACTGTTGTAACCTCAAAATAGTTTTGGGCGTGAAAAGCGTACTTGGAAAGTTCTTGTTGAACTTGTCTGACCTTCTTAACTGCCTACAATCTGCTGGCGACTATTGCCACATTTTAGGCATTGTATACTTTCTGGCTGAAGGGAGATTCTGTTGTAAGTAGATGTTGTTTAGTTACTTACGTAGCATAAATGTTCTATTTCGTTATGTAATGCCAATGTCTATAGTTAAATACTGAAGTTGAGGAAAATGTATGTAGCTGCTTGTAT
>NW_016205940.1:0-2153 GCF_001687245.7 Rhagoletis zephyria
TTTTGAAAAGCTTACCAAAGTAGATCTCGTATCGCTTTGCGAGCACCTGACCGTACTTAAAGATGCGTGCCTTGCCGACGTTGGTCAGCTCTCCTAGGCCCTCAAAAAAGTCGGTACGATCGTAGGGATTGGCTGGCTCAAGGGAAATCGGCGTACGGTCGCCGTGGCGGATAAGCACCTGCACCAGGAGAAGATCATGACCATTTCTTAATTTGTGCCGAGTTTCAGCAGCGTCTTTTCCATCCTGGTCTAGAGGGGATGAAGTTGATGAATAAGAAGAGGGAAAAGCATTGACAACGGCAATGACAACAAAAACGACAGAGAAACTGAAAACAACAACAGCATTTAGGTGCACCACTGTCAAACTGGCACCACTTGATGAAAACATGATTTTTGTTAATTTGGGAAGGAGGTTGCACTGAAAAGGCAACGCGCATTTGTGCCTCTGACAATTACTGGGAAATTAACTTTTAATTGTTCATCACAGCTGCCCTTTCAGACCTTATCAAACCTGGTTCAGGGAAACGCTGACTTTTACTCTGCAGCTGAAATTTCATCAACGCAGATGAAAAGTGCAAATAGAAGTCATTTTCACTGTTACTCATGCATCAAAATGTAAATGTAAATGTAAAGCACAAAATGAATTTGTACTCATTTTTTCTCTCAGTGCACGAAGCCTTCTGCACAGTTTCCTACTCCAGATGGCCTTCATTTAGGTTGTAAAGTTTTAAAATACCATTTGCAAAAGCAAATGCTCATGACCTGATGTATCGATAAAATGCACTCAAAAGCTCAAAATGATTTACCCCAAAAAGTTAAAGCTAAATCTAGTTTGCTTTTTTAACTAAACACAAGTTGTCAAACAAAACCGTTTCAGAAACTTGTCTACCAGAACCAAAAGCTGTACAACTTAATGTAACGACTTCGACTTAGAGCAAAAAAACATTTTTGCTCATAGAGACATTATCTGTCAAGAGGGTCGTTAAAGAGCAATGTATTTTTTGTAAGACACCAAACATGGTAATCGTGCCTAATCAAACTATGTGTGCTATCACCATATTGCACTTTATTTAAACTTGGTACGTTAATTTGGCTTGTGATCATTGAGCGGCTGCTAATTCCAATGCCTTACCTGTTCCGTTCTGAGCGGGCATTTGGTCAAACTAATTGCCACAACAGTATTTGGAAAGCCAACAGTTTATCACCAGTTTATTTGTATTTTAATATTACTGGTAAAAAGAGATGAGCAACATCCTTAGCTAAAATAATGCACAAAACTACAAATAGTTGGAAAACTCAAATTAGTTCTTGGCAATCACTCTTTTATCATGTGACAAGAAAAAAAACTATTGCTAAACGATTGCAACTGTTTAGCTGTAGCACTATTTGCGGTAAATAATATGTTTTTGACAGTCATTTTTAGTCGTAACTTTTGTGTACCGGTTTTGGTTATTGGTACATNTGCGGTAAATAATATGTTTTTGACAGTCATTTTTAGTCGTAACTTTTGTGTACCGGTTTTGGTTATTGGTACATTTTAATTAAACACTACTTTTTGACTTTTTACTTGAAAGGTAATATCAGAATGTACCTTATTAAATTGTCAGTGAAGTGGTGAAAACTTTTTTTGAAAGCTCACGTAACGGTTTTGCCCTTTTTCGTCATATGATCTGGTCAATTGTTACAAATTACAAACATAATGCAAACAGAGCAACACTGCATTGTGCTTATCTTTTTGTACAGTTTTGTGCCTTTATCAGCAACAGTAGGCTTTTTATTTAATAAAAAATACAAACAATCCAATGTAACAAAAAACATCTGTACTAAAGTACAACGTGAATAGTGCAACAAATGTCAAGAAAAAAATACTTGTGTTTAATCTACCAATTGGTTAATAATAAAATAATTAAGTGTAACCTTCAAAACAATTTATTTTTTGAGCAAATAGAAAAATGTTTAATAATTAAAATGTACAAAAAGTAAAGTTTACTATGTATAAAAAATGAGAACAATGTACAATAAGAAAAAAATTTGCCAATTGTGTCAAACAAGGCAAAACTTATTCAATAAAAAAAGATAAAATGAAATCACAATAATGTTAGGGGAAGTGTATCAAAAAGTGCAATTGTAATAAATAAATAGCAGCGAAAGCA
>NW_016205941.1:0-2153 GCF_001687245.7 Rhagoletis zephyria
ATAAATGGACTAAAAATTATAAAATAAAATAATTGGGTGGTTCACAAGGCGTCGTACGTGTCGTATTGTCGTATGTTGTAAAGCTTTTAACGGCTAAATAAATGTTTAGAGGACTTGAAATCACCAGCAACTATTTTTTTAACGGTGTGAAATTTCATAACAAAACTTTTATGTTAGCTTACGAATTCCTTAAATATAGTTTTAGCCGTTTAAAGTTTATGACATACAGCAGTACGGCCGTATACAACACCTTGTGAACTCCCTAAATGTAAAAAAAAATATTTTTTAAAAACAAGCTTTTATTTAACCTGTACAATCAAAGGAATAAAATGAAGTAGTGTAACAAAAGAATTTTTAGCAAGAAAATTTTGTCAAAACTGCACTAAAATTAATAAAANATATACAACACCTTGTTAACTCCCTAAATGTAAAAAAAAATATTTTTTAAAAACAAGCTTTTATTTAACCTGTACAATCAAAGGAATAAAATGAAGTAGTGTAACAAAAGAATTTTTAGCAAGAAAATTTTGTCAAAACTGCACTAAAATTAATAAAATATAATAAGTTAAGGTCTCGCTAAAGTTACTAAAAGCCATTTAGTGAAAGGAGTTATTCAAACTCTAATGTTAATTACTAACAATTTGTACTAATTTACTTCGTTTTTAAAAAAGCTTGTCGGCGAATTCAGCGTACATGCATAATTGGTTAGTATGTATGGATATTTATGTATGCAGATATTTAAATGCCGGTATGCTATTCGCGCGACAAGCTTTTTTAAAAACGAAGTAAATTATTACAAATTCTTAGTAATTTTCATTAGAGTTTGAATACCTCCGTAGCTCAATAAAAATGGACAACCTCCGAAATTACCTGTACGGCGCTAAAAAAAAACGAATATTTGCAGACCATCAGCCACTAACCTTTTCACTTAGCAACCGTAATTATATTCAACAATTTTTATTGAGCTCGAGTCCGTTTTTAATGATAAACTTATTGTGGAAAAGCAGCAATAATTTGAAATAATGGTAGAAGTGATGGCTATTTCGGAAATCGCCACATTTCCTCATCTTCTTTCAGTATGATTCGAACCGACGATCCCACTGACTCAGTCAGTTGCCTACGAACTGTGCTAAGTTTGCCTTGTAAATTATCGTAGCTCAATTAAAATGGACAACCTCCGAAATTACCTGTACGGCGCTAAAAGAGACGAATATTTACAGACCATCAGCCACTAACCTTTTCACTTTCAATTACAACGCTAAGCTAAAGCGTTTGAAGACCAAAATATAGGAATATAACTACGAACTTATATACAAGCCAGGGAAATCCAATGTCGTGGCTGATGCTCTTTCGCGATTAAAAACGCAGGTAAACCACCTGACATCCTCGTCTAAAATCGCCGGCCAAAATGCAACCATGGGTTCAATAGCAGATTCTGCCAGAGAGAGCAGTTCAACCGACGACACCATTCACAGTGCTGAACCAGACAACTCGGACCTAATCCCATTTGTTGAAGTGCCACTGAATGTGCTTAGGAACCAGATTGTGTTCGGGGGCAGGCTGCAAATAAGCGAGGAGCCTCATCCCGGTTACCTTCGAACTATTTAGCAATAGAGGGAATCAGCTAGCAACAGCTTGTTAATGTACTGAAGGAAAAACTGAGACCGGATGTAATCAATAGTATAAAAATGCCAGAAACTCACTTAGGGATGCTTCAGACGGTCTATTTAGAACATTTTATACATTATACGGTCCGGGTAGCTCAGACTCTTGTAGAAGATCTGCGATACCCCGATAGAATATGTGAAGTCATATGGGAAGAGCATATGAGAGCTCATCGAAATACTACTGAGAATAGAAAACAAATTTTAAAGCGATACTACTTTCCAAAAATGAGCAGTACAATTCGAAATTATATTCTGTCATGTGAAACGTCTAGGGTTAGCAAGTATGATAGGCACCCAAACAGGCCAGAGCTACAAAGCGCACCAATCCCATAATGTTCTTGTGAAATCATCCACGTGAATATTTTTGAAATAGAAGGGGACAAAGTTTTAAGCTGTATAGACNATCCCATAATGTTCTTGTGAAATCATCCACGTGAATATTTTTGAAATAGAAGGGGACAAAGTTTTAAGCTGTATAGACAAATG
>NW_016205942.1:0-2153 GCF_001687245.7 Rhagoletis zephyria
TTTTTTTTGACGCTCTTGAATTTTAAGCTTCCAGTATGGCTAAAAACTACCCTCTGAAAATTTGATGCAAAAATACAAAATTTAGATGTCTCGCGTGTACGTTTTGTACCTCCGCGGGTCAAGAGGCTAAAATACTCTGGCTTTAGTCCAAGTGCACACGAAATCCCCCACGAAATTGAATTTTTTAAGGTCTTCCAATGTGTTTTCAACGTCACTGAACACGTTCGATCTGACCCTCTTATTGTGAGATGCTATGAAAAAGTCTTTTAACAAACGAGGAAAAAACCGTAAATCGCGAAATTATTAAGATTTATAGCCACAATTTTGACTAACAAAAGTAGTTATCGCAGATAATATCTTTAAAAAAGAAAAAATAAAACAGCGCTTAAAAAGTTGATATTTCCTTAGAAAAAATTTGCATTTTTTTAACACTACTACTCGTATATATAGCTACATCCAGCAGAGAATATTGCGTTCGTTATTTCTCGAAATATCGATAAATTACTGAACCAGTACCAGCGGTTGTTTTTCAGCCACGTAATTGATATTTGTCATGTTCAGGCAGGGTTGGTTTTGGAGCGAAATTGGGTAGAGCCGTATGTAGTTGCATTGCCATCGCTAGCTCATCAGAAGGTTGGTTGATCGCAAGATTGGATAAAAGCTTGTAAAAATAAACGACAATAAAAATTTATAAAATTTATCCGATTTTAAGTCAACTTGATAATACGAAAAAATGTGGAAATCTCGCTAAAAAGTATAACCGCACTGATTATTTTGATCTCCCTGGAGTGAAGATAATCATAGACTGAGTTAATAATTATTTAAGCAAAGTAAAATTAACCTGAATTAACTCAGAAATATGTAACAAACTCTCCNATTATTTTGATCTCCCTGGAGTGAAGATAATCATAGACTGAGTTAATAATAATTTAAGCAAAGTAAAATTAACCTGAATTAACTCAGAAATATGTAACAAACTCTCTGCTTTACCCGAAAATGCGCTACGAAATAACACCTGAACTCAACGAAGTCGAATTAACGTTAGATGGTATCGATTCAACAAATAAAAAATTACTGTTTTTTTTTTTTTACTTTTAGCTGGCCACTGTCACATTTCCGCTATTCTTCCCCGAATAAAAAGGGCTATTCACAGGTGATGAAACAACACCACCTTATATGAACCCGTCAAGTCCATTAAATTAGGAGCTCGAGAAATTCAAATCTATGTTTTTTGTAAAGAACAAGAGTCCATCGCGGAATTGTATTTAAATGAAAATTTGAAAAATAAATACTAAAAAAAGTAAAAATAACCAACCACTCGTGCTCATATATCCGTAGCTGCGTATGTAACGTATACGCACCGTAGCACAATACGCCATCATATAACACTTTTATTTAGTCGCACGCCTTAACTTAAAATCTATATATAATTGCTCAGCCATACGACTTAGTTAGAGCCATCTTGAGCAGTTAAAGAGTTAAGTTATACATCGAATTAAAGTGCAAGCTGCAGTTGCACAAAAGTAAAACGTGGCAGAACAGTCGACGGTAAGCAGTGTAACCTATTGAAAAATATTATAATAATAATATTATTAGGATATCACTGACAAATTTAAAGGAACCGGGATGACGGTAAAACTCAAAACTTTGAAAATTGTTTGATGATATTTTTAAAGTGAACGATCCAAATTAGCCGGTATACATACATATGTATTTTAAAATTTTTAGAATCAGTGCTTGAATTTTTTGAAAGGGTGAATCTGAAAGCTTAGCTTTAGTTTAAGAGCGTGATTCTAAATGCCTTTCACCATCAAACGGCGCAAATTTTAAGTGATTATGGCGTTTCAGACTACAACGAATAAAGTCCTTGCCCGGATATTCTGAAAGGTTGGACTGTACTTTAAAAATTACTGTTTTCTCACGGCCCACTATACGAAGCTATGAGTAGAGTAAGGCCCAATAATAGCTTAAAAATTATCTTGGGTTATTAGGTCTCTAGCAATACAAGATTTAATATTGTCTTTCACGAAGTTCTTTAAATAAATTTTTAGCTAAATAGTATTCATGAATATCACATTTTATTATACTCGAGCGCACTTGTGCACAAGGGTATATGAATTTTGTTCACATAACGGTTGTTTGTAACAGCCAAA
>NW_016205943.1:0-2153 GCF_001687245.7 Rhagoletis zephyria
GAGTTGAACACCTCTGTTGACTGCTGTATGCTGTCTGCTGCTTGTCAACTATTCAGCTACCGCAGTCGCACCTTGTCTGCTCGTAGCTAATTCGATCGGTTTGGTCATTTACACGCATTGCGTAATTTTCGATTTTGCCATGCAAAGTGTAAACTTACCGTCTTTTTGAAAATGTTTTTGTCGCTTTGTTGCTTTTTTTTGCGTTTTCGTTTAACATTTTGCACTTAATAGATATTTTTATGTTTTTTTTTTTTAAATAACTGTATCGAATCTAAGTTCAAAATTCATTTGACTTTTTGTTTGATTTTAAAATTGCGGAATACATTTGAGTTTATGTTTTTGAAAGTGGATGGGCGATATTATTTAGCATGGGCTAGTGCTGACATGTAATTGTTTGTGATATATAAAAAAATTTTACTAAAGCTAGTTAGATTTGAGTATCAATCTTTCGTCGCCGTGAAGAAACGAAATGAAATGGAACGAAATGAAATGAAATGGCACGAAATTAAATGAAATGGAACGAAATTAATTGAAATGGAACGAAATGACATGAAACGGAACGAAATAAAATGAAATGGAACTAAATGAAATAAAATGGAACGCAAAGAAATGAAGTGAAATAAAATTAAATGATTTAGCACGGAAAGAAACGGAAATATAAAGGAATGGAATGGAACGAAATGGGAATGGGAGGAAATAGCATAAAATTAAATTAAAATAATTTCAATTAAATTAAATTAAATACAAAAAAATAAATAAAATAATTAAAATGGAATGGAGATGAATTGCAATGAAATGCCATGGTATGCGAAGGAAATTATAAAATAAATAAAGTGTAGAATGAAATGATATCGAAGGCGATGGAAAAGTATAAGTATAAGATGAAAGAAATGGAATGAAATTAACTGAAACAAAAAGAAATGAAATGAAACGGAACGAAATTCAAAATAGTATAAAAAGCTTAAAGGAAACAAAGAGGGGAATGAAGTGGAACGAAATGTAATGGAAATTAAATAATATATACCCTTAAGAGAACGGAGAGGAGCGAAGTGTAAAAAAGAGAACTTTAATAAAAAGTAGATGAAACCGAATAAATTTAAATGAAGCCGAATAAAATAGAAAAACATGAACATTCACATTTCGGAGACCCAGACTGAATTCAGAAATTAGTTTAACAGTGGACATAAGATGCAATCAGCGGAGAAAGCAATCAGCTAGAGCAAGCGAATAAAATTTCCTGGTTACTCCAGATTGGCGCTGCCATAAGCCTGAACCTATCGATCAGGACACTTATCATCAAAATCAAAGACGAAGATACAAGTGAGCTTTAAAAGAATTTCTCAGAAAGACCTTCTGAAGAAGTACGCTCTACAAAAGACCTTCAGGAAACTCTTCTTTGGGTAGCGAAAGCAGAAGCCCTTCAATTTGTACCACTCCATACAAAAAAGAAAGAAGAGCCATGTACCTGTCCAGGGACAGGTAATATTTTAACCAAAAAAAGAAGGTAAGCTCACCAGACATTGTTCAACATTTTAGCAGAAAGCTTGCCCTTTTTTCATAGCAAAAATATGACAGAACAATTTACAATACAATTTAGGTGTGGACCTGAACAACGGACAATTTGTCTAAAACCAGGAAAAATCCTCGTCTGGCAGCCTTACTCTAGCTATAAAAAGTAGGAAAGCCGGAAAGACGATCTTCAAACCACAAAAAATTCTACGTACCAAACGAAGACAACCACGAAAATTTCAAAATGTTACCAGGTTTTGACTTTGACCAGTTATAACTCTATGAATTTAAGCTTATTCATATCAATTCATTCGCTGAGTTATAGCTGAGCAAAAAAAAAATGTGTCTAATTTTTGTGATTTAAAAAAAATCAAACCATGCCAGCGATCCCTAATTTTTTTTTATTTTGAAATTNTATATTCGGAGAACTGTTGAATCCCACATACATACATATGTATCTATATCCAATAGGGTGCTGTATACCTCAGAATACGGCATTAAAGAAAACAAAGCCACTGCTTGGGTGAGAACGATGTTATAACCAGTACAATGATAACTATATACATAGTGCAAGACCAGAGCAGGGCAAGGTTATTAGTCATCTCTAGTAGTAATTATTTATATCAAATTTTTCATCTTGTATC
>NW_016205944.1:0-2153 GCF_001687245.7 Rhagoletis zephyria
TTTAGCTTAGCTTTTTGGCTTTTCCTTAATGATAAACTATTTAGTATGTAAGCATTTAGCGATCGAGAATAAATACTTTGGTACTTTAGTGGGAGTATTTGGCCTCTCTAAAGTGCGTGCGTCTGTTAAATACTAATTTTTTTTTTACTTTAGTATTCGGCAGCTGAGCTGACGCAGCTTCTAAATAGCTACGAATGTTTACGTGACTATTAAGGCATCTTTAAATACTAAGTATTTGGGTATTTAGTACCTAAACTGGTACATTAAATTCGAAAGTACTTAAGTAAACACAAACCCCACTGCGGCAGATAACGCTTAGTTCGAAATATTTGACACCCTGTTATTTATTCCACGCCATGACAATCTTTCCCGTCATATGGCTTTATCCATTTACCATCACTGATGATGATGATTCATTTGCGTATCCTACGTATGTATGTCCCAATTACACAGCATTACGCACACTCGGAATATACGAGTACATATGTACATACATACACATTCGTAAATTTGTACACACACCATTCCATATGTATGTATATCAGCGCACAAAACACACATTCAGATCCCGCACAGAAATAACGCAATCCCAACAATGTTATCGTGAATAATGAGCGACATGTCCTTTCTTTTGTTTGCTGTTCAAAGAGCAGCGAGCTGTCGGCACAGCTGGTGCTGGTGCTGGTGCATCATAATGCCGACAGCTACAAAGATCGGCCACTTGCTGATACAAAACCATCCACCCACCCACCTAGCGGACTAGCCTGCGAACTTGCTGCAGCACCACAAAAGGCCAAATGCATTTCGTCGCTGATAATATCGATGGCGCATTTTATATCAGTATTTGCTTGCTTTTCCTTCGGCATGCAACATGTATGTATGTATGTAAATATGTATATGCAGATAGCCAGGTATTAGTGCATTTTCGATTGTTTGCATCGATCTAGGGCAAAGCTTCTTCCTTCCTTCGCAGCATAGTGACTACTACAGCCCGTAACGAGTTGTTAAGCAGATGTGCTTGTAGAAGCGGATGCGCAGATACTGACTGCCGGTTCATGCTGGCGGGGACGGAAGCAAAAAGCTGCGCAAAGATTTTCGTATCGCAATTAAAATGAACTTTTTGTTGTCGCAGTTGATTTGCATTTCAAAATCACTCGTGCGAAATAAAGTTTGCAAATCCTGCTTATTTGCGCCAAACTTTCGCACTAATGGGGACAACATTTCCGACAAAATTTCATCATTGCATCGCATCGAAGCGTATTGAATGGAATTATGAGATTAATTGCAAATACTTTTCAGCTAAATTGTTTGCTTTATAGTTAGAGGGGCAATAAATGCGATGAAGATGCATAGCTGCGAATTAAAAGCTTTAGTTGAAAATACTTGCAATTCTACACTTCCAAGAGCGCGAATGTACATACAAAATTTACAACACGTTTTTCCGGTCTGAACTTCTATGAGAAGCACTAATCGTATATAATTGCTCCTCAGAATTTTTATGTTCTCACACCCTAGCATTGTTCTGTGCCGAAAAAGTGTAACCCTATATTTTTATTTTCACATCAGAAAATATTTAGATGTCGCTCAAATCGCACAAAGAAGTTATATCTGAAGTGGGTTGCCACCTGTTTGAAAATTTTGAATCAGTTAAGTTATTACAATATGAAATATTTGATATAAAAATACCTTCAACTAGCAAATACCCGCATGCTTCGCTGTGCTTTAAAAGTAGTTTGTGTTTTTAATCCCTCTTAAAATATTAATTATTACTGCAGTATGTGTTTATAAAGTAGGCAGATTTGTTTCATTTGCTTAGCTAATATATAAATATAAATAATCGAAAGTGCTCAATATGTTGTTGGCGTATAGTTATAATAAGCACTATGTGTGTAGCAGATTGATTTTGCTTTTAAAATAAATTAGTTTTATCATTCATTATTTATCAGTAGCTTTCAGAATTTATAAGGCGCAAAAATCTCGTTTTATTTCGCCATCATCTCCTGCTCAAAATTAAAAATAATCTAATTTTCTAAATTGCCCTTCATTAATTTGTTTGGGAAATTCAGTAGGTACGCGTACTTATATACAATTGCAAACCAGCTGCTAAGCTTATAAGCTTTTCATTTAAATTCAGGGCTTAATTTTTCTCTCGC
>NW_016205945.1:0-2153 GCF_001687245.7 Rhagoletis zephyria
CGCAAAACATTCGTATAATTTGATGCGAATGCGAATGTGTAAAACGAATGCGAATGCAAATAATCGCAACATCCCTGATGTGTATCGTGCAGCGTGGGTGTCAGCTTCCTCGGCTGGGGTTATTTGTTTGATTCGCTGGCTCGCTTGTGCCACAGGTTCCAGTTTAACTTTGCTTGATTGGATTTTTCTTTACGAAATATTTAGCCTTGTTATAAATTTTGATCTCTAAACTACAGAGGAGTTACCCAGCGAGGGAGCATGGATACATACATACTATGTAGTTGAATAGTTTTTAAACACCGAATGACAAGACCTTATTTCTCATTTGTGTAGCTACATACAAATTTTATCATTCATTTATAGGAAACGTATGATTGACCTTTAAGTCAATTTTATTTCGCGAATAAAGAATAGGATGTGACATTATCTAGAAAGTCATAAATATACATATAACTTATTTTTAGCTTTAAAATTAAAATTTTTGGAAATCAAGTTTATAAGTTTTTTTACGAGACTCAACTCTACATTTATGTAATCGACATTGTAAATATGTGGTTTCCGTTTACGCATGATATTTTGGGTTCTGGCATAACACAGGTCATCCAAAGGTTAATCAAGTCAACCCAATAACTCAAAGTTGATGAGAAATGCTTCCAACCAAAAGTGTAAGTTTTTGGGACAGCATAAAAGATTGCATAGATTGTATATAATTAAGGTACTCACAGTTCTATATTATCTACTGTGTTAATTTTGCCACCTGGTAACTTTAAAACATTTTACCATGTGGTAACTTTGTTTATTGTTGGTTCCCATACTAATTAGAGATAACACTTTTGGGCAAAATTACTCGACTTTGTCTGATGTTTTTGTTTCGTGTTAAACTGGCACCACTGATCAGCTAATTATTCGCACTAAGAAAAAATGGAAAGTGAAGCAGAAAAACATAAGGTGGGCGCTATTTGAAAGACTTTTAAATATATATATGACTATATTTGTTTTATTGACAATTTGAAACACATGTGTGAAGGATTGCACACAGTTTGAGTGTTCGATCTTGTTAAAGTTGCCACCTTTTAACTTTAAAATCAAACTGTGAATACTCTAAATAGTAATTTTATGCAGTTGATAAAATACCAGTTCATTAACAAGTATGAACTAACAGCGACATCTGCCTTTGAATTGTCAAAACCAAAAATAAAACGCAATTAATTGCTTTTCCTACAAATTTCGCTGTGGCGTCGCGTGTAGAATACCGGTTCTGGTTCTGAGATCGCAGGTTCGAGTCCGCTTGGAGGTGGTTAAGATACTTGTAACTAGTTTATTTTATTAAATATTTCACTAGCAAGAATTTGCAGCTCTCCCGTGTTATTACACTCTCGATTAAGTGCCCTCTTGCAAATTTTTTTGGTTATTATACCCTTTTCCAGTAAAAATTTGCAGTTTGCAGTACAAATTAGTACTGACTTTTTCTTACTATACACACCTACTATTTGACTTTAAATTACAAAAGAAAGGGAACAGTTTTAACGTAGCATCTCGACAGGCAAAAACTATTGGCTACAATTTGTCGTTTTGTTTGTCAGATATGTATACGTTTTATCAGCGCACTTGCACAATATTCGCATTCGCAAAAGCTCCGCATTGGTTATTGCGAATGCGAATGTTAAAATTAATGCGGAAGCTCCGCTGTTGCGAATATTCGCAACAACCCTGATATGTATGTATGTATGTACTACCATATCGACTACTGAGTGGAAGATCGACCTATCTCGACAGCCAGTTCGAAAACGCCCTATCTCAAAAAACTTCCGAACCATTACCATCGAAAATAGCTAGAGTTATATTTATAAACAAAATATAAAAGAAAGTTGTTTGGATATTTCAAGGTGACATGTTTTTTTTTAACAAGCTTTTATTTAACTTGCTCTGTATGTGTAAAAAAAAAAATAAAAGTGCCAAGAAACTCAAGAGTTACACATAAAGGATGCATATAAAATGGTTAAAAAAGTAGATTCCAGATATTTCCAGAATATCTAAAGTTTCATCTATTACAAATGTTCATTTGTTTATATACTAAGGCTTAAAAAACAATAGTGCTAAAATGAGCTGTTCAAAATAATAGTAGTGGTTACCTTAACGCAGTTAAAACTAAA
>NW_016205946.1:0-2153 GCF_001687245.7 Rhagoletis zephyria
GGCCAAAAATCGGGAAATTTCTAAAGCATCGAATCCCAACATACAATTTCATTTTTAGAAAAAAAGGCTTAGTATAGTTTTATTAAAAAAAAATATGTATAGATATATGTGCCTTGGTCTACGGAAAGGGGGCTTAGGTGTCAAAAAATCAATTTTCACTTTTTGGTTGATTCGGATGGAAGATGAGATGCTTTTTCACGTGGTGAAAAGCAGAAAATCCTAACTTGCTTAGAAGTGTACTAAAACGTCACTTCTTCAGTGTTACTTTTTTAAATGTTCCACACTAGCAACTTACACGATGAACTATAATAATATTCCGACCAACAACAACACTTACTGGACCAACAACAACACTTACTGGACCAACAACAACACTTACTGGACCAACAACAACACTTACTGGACNTTTCGTAGACCAGGTCACATATATATTTTTTATATAACTTCCTATCCAAAAAACATTAATACAAATCAAAATTCCAAAATATGTACAACATTAATAAAAATTCGACGAATTTGAATAAATGTTCATCACAATTTGAAACATTTTAATCATATTTTCTAGAATTGTTTTGAGTATGCAGTTTTGCAGCCCAATAGAGTTTAGTAAAATAAAGTGCAAGTTGGAAGAAGCTTGGATTTACCACTGATTTTTGGCAATTTTTTGTTCGCGCATTTTCTTCCATACACAGTATGTTCAACAATTTTTTTGTACACCTTCCAAAAAATATGTAACGGTAAGTTCCAGCTACTTAAAATTTGCACTTTGAATTTAATGGACTTAATCGGTACAAATATGAAAAATCGGGGCACTCATACGTGCCGGCTTTTTAAAATACTCAACGGGACAATTTTTTTTTTAAATCGGTACTGTCCCACCAAAATCGGTACGAATGGTCACCGTAAAAATGTATTTAGTACATACCTATGTATGTATTTATGAATGTAAATACGTTTACATCGTTATATTTATCACTTTTGTGCTTGTAATAGAATTTAAATCTTTAGTCACTATGAATCTAGACAAAATTTTCGCAAATTAGATAATTTTTTTTAACATATGTAAGTATGTACATATGTATGTATGTGTGTAAAAAATATTAAAAACTTGAAAAAATTCCCCAGTTAAAACTGAATACATATTTCCTCCTATTGAACTATTGTTAAGTGGAACACCTAAGATATTTTTACATAAGAAGAGGTAGCTTAACTCTTTTTTTATTATAACTCTCCTGCAGCAATGGTACGATATATTCAATGGAAAATATTGAGCAACAGCTGATCAACTAACTCAATTTCTAATCTTCAAAGCTTCGTGGGTTTCTCTGTATCGAAAAATCGGATTTCAAATCCGTCACATTTCCCCAGATGGAAAGCGCGTTTTCAGTTTTTAGTTGTGTATAGAATCCGAGATTATTATTATGCGCAGATATCTATACTATCTATATACTTCTACATACATTAAGTTAAACATTTGGCAATTAAAATTAATTTCTAGACTAATGGGTTCAAACTTTCTGCAAATTGATTTAAACTTTAGGCAAATAAATTTAAACTTTGGTCAAATCAATTTAAACTTTAGGCAAGTGAAATTGAACACTACTGTAGTACTAAACACTATTTGAAAAACTGGAAAATACACTAAATAAGGTAAAAAATTTAGTTAAACGGTTTTATTGTAAAGAAATATAATAATAATGCCTATAATGAAATCGAAACTTTTGAGAATCATCGAGTGGCCGTGTGCTGTGTTCAAACAGAACCCAGAGTTTTTGAGCCTAATGGCCGAGCGAACCGCCGCACAGTGTTTCGACTATATGGAGGCAGATGGAAATAATAGTTCACCTGCACCGATTTCACTGAAACTTGACATGTGCTCTAGTTTTACTTAGAAATAGAGAATTATGAAATTTTGTAAAGGTGGAATAATTGCCACGCCCTCTACTCTTGTGGGCGGAAACGTTAAATCTCATCCAATTTCGATGAAATTTAGTTTGTAGTCTTTATTTTATTAGAAAAGCCTAAATATAAAATATGGGGAAGATTGGATTACTATAACGTTCAAAACTCGCAAAAATGTGATGGAATTTTGGGTAATTTTNGCAAAAATGTGATGGAATTTTGGGTAATTTTTGTTTCCTGCTTTCCACTCT
>NW_016205947.1:0-2153 GCF_001687245.7 Rhagoletis zephyria
CCAAATAGAAAAGAAAAAGTTCCAAAAAAGATGTCATTCTTTTTAATCCTTCCCATTTAGCATTAAAATAAGAACCGCATTTACAAAACACAAGTGCAATGCCAAAATAAGATAAACCAGTTGTAACAACTTTATAAATCAAACAATTTTAGTTGCGAAAAAGAAGTACACGCAAAGGATTTCGCCAAAATGTATTGAAATATTACTATTTTTCAAAATTGTCATTTTGGCACTTTGTAACATTCAGTGCCATTTGAAGTAAAATAGGGCCAAAAATGGAAAGGAAAAGTTGTTCACCAGAACTCACAATAACAAAATTAGCATACTTTTTCCCACATTCGTTCATTTGTGACTTTGAATCGTTCGGCCTTGCCTTTAAGAGTGTTTCACCGTCGATTTAGTTTGACAGCAAACAAGTGTTTAACGAATTTATCACCAAAAGATCTGGACAACATATTAGCGGTATGCACAGTGCACGGGCTTTTCAAGACTCCGAGATTACCCCTATTATTTATTTTAGATTAAACATTCTTAAACTATTTCTTGTTCCTTTTTAGTAGTATTTTTTTAAACAATCATTTTTAGTCTATGTAAATATTTGTATTTGATTTCATACATATGGATATGTGTGTACATATGTATGTTCCGTTCCTTAAACAATGTTGAAATAATCTTGGAAGTTTTGTTTATTGAATCCAACAGAAATTATTTTTGCTACGGCCTTGCATATGTATATACAAACTCAATTTGCTAACTATCACGCGCACGTTCCTCATAGCTGATGTTGCAGTTATGTTTTGCATGCAAATTACTTAATCGCGCGTCAATAGTCTGTTTTGTTGTTTCCTTTTTAGGGGCATTTTAAAATTGCTACTGTATACTTTGTTGCTCATTAAGGCTCCTTTGGTTTGTAGTTGCGAACTCATTGCTTTGCCTTTCTTATTATAGTTTTTATTCCGCTGTTGTTGACGTAGTCTTCATTTACTTACGTTTTCGTGACTTTTACGACTTTTGACAACAAAAAATTCAACGCCGAACTTCATTTCGATGCGCAGTAATCATTAGTACGTTTACACACATTAATGTACGGAGGCACGTACATATACTGTATGTAAAATTGTGTACAATTCTATAAGAAATTAATTACATTTATGCGAATACTAGTTCTAACAAATTGAAATGTATTTCATAGCTTTCAAAGTTTATTACTTTGCTTCTCTGAGAGATTAAATACGGGTCATGTCCACCAAATCAGTTACATCGATTAAAACCGTCGAATCGGACGCTGCCGTTAGACATATGTATATCGATGCATGTATTATCTAGTGGAAAGTTCCTCCCCAAAAAGCTTTCCTAATAAGCGAAAAAATTGAACCATTTCTTTGGTTTCTTATATGGCTTTTCCGCCGAATTGTTCAATGTTGAGTTCAACATTTGCGTTCAACTCAACGCGGGGTGGCATGGAAAAAAAGTGAATGGCTAAATGTTGGCTTGCGACCAACTTTGTTGAAAACGATTAGTTGAAAGGCCATTAAACCAAAAGTTGAATGCAAAGTTGAACAATGCAAACACCTTTTTATGGCGAATATTTTGATCAGGGACGTAAATAGCAGTTATTTTTTCCAACAGTTAAACTTGGCCAGATATTTTTAAGTTCGAAATAAAAGTCTTTCCAGATAGTAAACAAACCGCTTTTCCAAATTAAAGAAATTTGATACCAAATGAAAAAGGAATTAAATAGCTTTTAAAGAGACATATCTAAACGAGGGTTACCACCTATTTATATACATATTTTTATACCCGAGCACACTTGTGCACAAGGGTATATTAATTTTGTTCACATTACGGTTGTTTGTAACAGCCAAAACGAATCGAGATAGATATAGACAAATGTATACATAAATGCTCAGAATGAATAGAGAAATCGATTAAGCCATGTCTGTCTGTCCGTCCGTCTGTCCGTCTGTCCGAACGAAATTTGGTTTGTAGGTTTCCGTTAATCCAAGGTAGGTTGGTGGGCGAAATCGGACTGTAACCACGCCCACNAACTAAAACTACGGCCGCTTTTCATATAACGGTAAATTTCAGAAATGATTGAAACTGTAATATTTCGAAATTTAAGGACGCTACTCAAACTTGATACACCCTGGCTT
>NW_016205948.1:0-2153 GCF_001687245.7 Rhagoletis zephyria
CCTTATTTCCATTGACCTTATTACCTGTCACCTCGCCGAGCCCTTGCCAATGCAGGGTAGTGGCATAGGTAATGCTCGACGCTTAAGAATTTCCCACATGACAGCTACGTTCGTTTTATTCCATACCAGTTCCAATAGCGTGCCCGGTGCGAGCTCCAATTACATGTCGGAGCAGTGGTCGCTCTAACGGAAGAAGCCGGCGAGGTCTCCGATGATCCAACTCTTCGCCAGAGCTTNGTAGTGGCATAGGTAATGCTCGACGCTTAAGAATTTCCCACATGACAGCTACGTTCGTTTTATTCCATACCAGTTCCAATAGCGTGCCCGGTGCGAGCTCCAATTACATGTCGGAGCAGTGGTCGCTCCAACGGAAGAAGCCGGCGAGGTCTCCGATGATCCAACTCTTCGCCAGAGCTTGCAAGAAGATAGCGGAATGTCCGCATTGCGAGCGGTATTGATTTCAAACAATGAAGTACCTTTCCTTGCTACTTTATCNTGCAAGAAGATAGCGGAATGTCCGCATTGCGAGCGGTATTGATTTCAAACTTTGCATTTGCAGCACAGTTACCCGGTATGTCTATATGGCCTGGCACCTATTCAAAATGAAAAACTTATCTCATTGCCAGCTCTTTAAGAGTACGTCCACATTCCTTGGCAATCTTCAACGTAGATTATCCATAATTGAGTGTCTTAATACATAGATGCGTAGCTATCGAAAAATATAGCTACTGCATGCAGATTAATAGAAGAATTGATCATCCAACTTGCAGCATCGTTGATTCTTATAAGTTTAGATTGAAGAACGTTGCGGATATCTGGCACCCCCATGATAACCATGCGCGCCACCCTTTAAAACCTTTATAAGTTTGCTTTTTTTAGATTAATCCACGACAGACCGTGGTACCGCAAAACAAAATGGGACGCTCTACCGCTGTGTACAACTAGTTTCCCATCACTGATTTACAGGCGTGCAGGGCGAAAGCCATGATCGGGCAACCTGTGCGCTGCTACCGTGACGGCAGAGTATTCACCGTTACATTCCAAGGGAGTGGGGAAAGGGCACCACCTTGCGGGCTGCCACGGTTTGTGTATAGTTTACGGATACCTTCCTCATCTGCGGGTGTTTAATTCTGCTGCCTTAAAGGCGTCGGAGAAATTCTACTAGAGGGTGTTGCAGCTTAAGATGAGTAAGGGCGCAGAGAATAGCCTCAGAGAATGAACACAACTTTCGCCAGGGTCCAAGCCTTTGGTATGAAACTGAGTCTGTGACAAAACTTATAGATTAGTGCAAGCAGCGTACATAAATTTTTCGGACACCTAAAATCATACTACATGCCTCAATACGTCATCCTTGCAATGGCGGATTAGAAGAACAAAAAGTGTTTCGACAACTTATCCTCTTCCAGGAAATAAGGACATATTTGAAAACCTCATGTATGCTCATCAAATTCAATAGTTTGCGCCAAGAGAAGCGACCGATCAACACATATTCTCAATGAAAGCAAATACCTAGCCAGACTGCGGTCTAAGGAATTCCCGAGCCCTCTCCAGCCAAGTGGTCAGATCTCTCATCACCAGGTACCTAGACGCGATTGACCTGGCATCCATATAAAACTAGTTCGTTATGTTTTCCAACATAATTTAGTGGAGACTTGCATTTCCGAACTACTTTGGAAGTAGCACAGCTTGGCTAGAGACACGTGAACTTCTACCTCTCTACGTATTTTCCATCACGCAGTCCATGATTTTGGGGACCGCTAATGCCTCTGCATGAAATACCGAGGCATATTCCCCACGAAATAACTGAAATTTTGCCCCGTTACCTTCGATATAAGCTCCAGATCCTGAGGCGCTGTCAGTTTTGGAACCATTAGTAAAGATTCCACAATGTACAAGCCCTAGCTCATTATTGGGCTAAGCTAGCACCCAACCTCAGGGAACTCAACATTTTAAACCTAAACACTTTAATTCGCAAGAAATCGTACTCCTCTAATGGTAAGGGGAACAAGGACATTTAACCTTCCCCTTCTCGTCAAGAGCACAACACTAGTCTTGCTTGAGTTAGTGGACAGCCCATTCTCCATACACAGAGTGTCAATCACATTTAGTGGCATTCGCCCTTTGCTGTAAACTATTAGTAGAGAAGAGCCTGT
>NW_016205949.1:0-2153 GCF_001687245.7 Rhagoletis zephyria
CAAAAAAACAGTTACGTTTAACGCAATCGAAGTTTCAAAAAAAACATTTTGCAACTGTTTGTCGATTTTAGCAAGTCTTTCGTTGTTAAGAAACACCACGTATTTACTTCTATGAGGTAGAAAAAGATGATAATATTTTCATCCACAGAAATTCCAATTTCCAAGTATACACAATGGTATTGNCAAAAAAACAGTTACGTTTAACGCAATCGAAGTTTCAAAAAAAACATTTTGCAACTGTTTGTCGATTTTAGCAAGTCTTTCGTTGTTAAGAAACACCACGTATTTACTTCTATGAGGTAGAAAAAGATGATAATATTTTCATCCACAGAAATTCCAATTTCCAAGTATACACAATGGTATTGCGAGAGAATTTTTCGTAGCGCCGTATTTTGACAAAATTGTATCAAAAATGTCGATGTAGTATCAATGTACTTTTGGAATTCAAAATGTACCAAAAAAGTACAATTGTACCATCAATTTCATCACTGACACATGCGCAAGCAAGATCGTCAACACGTTATTGTTCGCCAGTATGAATTAGCACATACTATTTTTTACATATGTATAATCAATTTAAACTTTATTGATTTAATAATAAAAAAATTAAATTGGTCCGCATTTCATGATGTTGAATTATTTTTAATAAATAGACTACAAATATGGTTAGAAATTGTTCCTTTATTAACAAAGAGGTGAATATAGTAGCCTTTGGCAATATACATTGCATAAAATGGGTTAGTACACATACACGGCTATTGCTTACCCTTTCGGTTCTAAATTTTTACCCCGCATCTAGCACCTGCTTGCCGCGCTGCTGCGAGCGAGCTGTTCTGCCACCCATCCCTAATGTAGAATATTAGTGTATAGTGTATACATACATACATATGTACCTATGCATTCGGTGTGCTTAAATTAGAAAAGCATCACTAAATAACGCACCAAGCATTGAATTCCAATTATTTTGGCTTTTTGGTTTCCCAAAAGCACTAAATTTAGTACAAAATGCACTTCCTTGGCAATAGTGAGCTGAGCACATCAATGCTCAAACAGTGATGCCAGACCAAATATTGAGTAAATGCGCTATGTATATTTTTCTTTCAAAGCAATAGTTCTAATTGGCGAGTGGATTGATTTTTGGTTCTTACATAGAACACTGATAAGATTCACAAACTTATCTTAGGACTTAATTAAAATAATCAACATTATTTGTATACGAATATATTTGTGTTCGTATGAAATAATAGCTTATGTCGGGAGGCTTGCTTTAGTAAAATGTACCATTTCCTATATTCTTTAAACCACAAGGAATTTTTTATGAGACTTTATACGAATATTGACTTGCTAGCATCTGCTGCGAATGGTTCATTATACTAAAGCCAGTCTTCCGACATAAGCTACTATTCTATACGAACACAGATATGTATAACTTCCTAATAATTGGGTACGCTCAAATATGGCTTCGCTGCAGCAAGTACTTTGTCACGCCAGTGAAACAGTGTTGATATTTTAAGTACAATTGTACTTTTTTCAGTACAATTAATTTTAAAAAGTACAAAAGTACAATTTGTCGATTTTAATTACAATTTCAACATCAAAAATACTTGTTGTACCAAACGCTCAAATCTCTACATTTAAGTAAATGGATATACCTATATTTCATATTTGCTACAAAACGAAATTATGAATTGAAATTTTNAAAAAATCAACAAAGTTTCATAAAATTTTCACAGTTTTTGTTCAGAATTTGTAGGCATGTTTTGGGCTAACATTTTTGTAGCCCATTCATTCTAGTATATTAGGGTGCAAGTTTGAAGTGTCTAAAAAGTACCATTGATTATTTGAATTTTTCTGTTTGCGGTGTTGCGCACTTTCTTCCCTATAACGAACGTTCGCATTTTATGTTATATGGAAGAATGCGCGTGTAGCGTTCTTGTTTTTTATTCCGATATTTTAAATTAAGCTTTATTTGTATAGTTTTGTCGCAGGGTGTACTTTAAAAAATGTCAAATATAATTCAAGAATTTATTTGTGTATAATTTAAGTTAAATTCTAAGCTGAATGAAACTTAGTTTAACTTTGTGGGACTTTCTGGCAAGACAGACTATGACTTTATAGGCCAGCTGAAGAGATCTCAATGATAAGTTACGTTA
>NW_016205950.1:0-2153 GCF_001687245.7 Rhagoletis zephyria
GGAAAATTTTCACAAAATGGCTAGCAGTATTATTAAGAAGTATATATTTGAAGATGCTGAAGTCTTCTAATAAATGAGATAACCAATATCAAATGTATTCCTTCGGATCCCAGAACACCTACTTCCTATCCTTAGCCTTTCCCATCCTATTTTATTCTCATATTATCCCCTTTCGCATTCATCACGTAGGTTATTTTTCGAACCAAAAGCCTTTGTTCATCGCCAAGACAACACGTAACTCGTATCCTCTTTCCTTCATCACCAATTGATATTCATACACTCATCATCCAATCACACAAACTTTTAACTCTTTCTGATGGCTACATAGGCATAATAAACCAACTACAAAATACTCGCTTCCTTCCCTATGATTACACAATACCTGACGTAATGAACTGATATTCTCCGCCATCAACTCCACAACTTATGATTGCAAGCCAAGTTTAAAATCTGGCAGTCGTTTAGCGAGACCGCGCCGCACTGCAACTCTTCAATTTTGAATTTCAGTTTTGTTTTCTTTTCTGCGTTTATTGTTGAACCATTTTGCATGTGACCTGCACCTTTGTTTGACCGAGTTTTATAACTTTCCTCTGTTGATCGCAATTGTAAGGCAGACCTGAAAGCTTATGATTGATGCACTCGGGTTTTGACGCGCATACTAACGATCGCCCAACTATTGCGGAGCTTTATTTCCTTTCGTTGTTGCAACTGGCAACTAAATTTTACCGCTATTGTCTAATTCTAACTTAATTTTGTTTGGCCAGTGCGCAAACTTTGGCCTTTGTTGCACTAAATATTATTGTTATTGCTCGAATTTGTGGCTAAATACCATTACTTATTAGAGAGTTTGCCATTGTAAGTTCCGTTCGAATATTTAATTGACAT
The DNA here is from genome assembly GCF_001687245.7 of Rhagoletis zephyria. Lineage (NCBI taxonomy): Eukaryota > Metazoa > Arthropoda > Insecta > Diptera > Tephritidae > Rhagoletis > Rhagoletis zephyria. The sequence goes on from NW_016205950.1 coordinate 886, forward strand.
GATTTAGTTTAAATACTGCATTTCTATTGTTTTATCATAGTAAAAGTTAAGCGTTAATATCTTAGATTCTGCTTGACTAGGGATGGCAAAAAAAATAAAATAATCGATATTGATTAATCGCAAGCCAAAAAAAAAAAAAATAATTGCAATTAATTGCAATTCTATTAATCGAATTTTTAAGGCACTTTTTTACAGTGAGTGTTCGCAAAAATACTTTTCCACAAAAAATTTCTAATTATCTTGTTAGTTAGTCTTCACTAAAATAAAATGAGCATTTTTAGCGGCACTAATTATTTATTATTTAACCAAATTTGCAAAAACAAAAGCTTTGAAAAAATTAGTTTCGACTTATCTTTTCCGGGTACAATTAGCGAGACAATGTTCTTAATAAGTAAAGAAAATTTCATATGCTGCGTGTATGTCATTAGTCGATTGTGAATTGGCCTAGCAAACCTGAGCTCCCTGGAACGAGTCTCACGGAAACACTTTTTTATTTAAAAAAAAAACGATTAGTTTCTTTACATATGCTTTCGGGTATAAAAAGGGGTAGAACTAGTATCTTGAATGCTGAAACAGAAGCGAAGGGTGCATTCAATATAACAAGTCCAGAGTCATTCCAGACTTGTGGCGTTTTTGGAGTTGTAAGCTAATCATAAAGTTCGCAAAAAAACACACACAGCAACATTCAGTAGAATTTTATTCAACCAAAACTGATAAAGATTTTTGTTCACTTAAGCGATGTGTTTTTCTTATAGCTTTTGTTTTTGTTGTAGATTCATAGGAAAATGCAGCACTTACTAGACAAAATAGAGTGAAAGTCAGGGCAATCGGCCAAACATTCTAAACTATATTTCTTTCGTCTTCCTTCGCCTTCTTACTATCAGGGAAAAAGTAAAGACCGCAAAAAAATTTGGTGCATTTTTGCGACTTTTAACGTAACCTCATATAGTAATGATGAAATTTATGGTATTTTTAAGGCGTTTTTGGGGTTAAGCTTGCATGGGAGGGTTGTGTTTCTTGCATGTCTATTTATAATATTATTAGTAAAATATGTATGGACAAAATTTCGGAATGATATGCTCGGCGGTACGCTTTTTATGGCATTTTTAAGGAGTTTTTGAGGTTAGGTTTGTATGGGTGGAACCCTTTGAAATAAACCGGGTTACGCCCAATTTTTAAGGGTTGACACATAACATTATTAAAAGTATATGGACAAAACTTCGGAGTCATATACATATTCATGGGTGCACTTTGTTTGGCCTTTTTTT
>NW_016205951.1:0-2153 GCF_001687245.7 Rhagoletis zephyria
TTGTTGTGTCTATCGCTGTGCCAATCAGTTAATGTATGTTTTTTTTTTTTTGACACTTGGCCATGTTAGACGTTGAGCCAGTTTCTCTATTAATTTAAATATATACATACATACTTATACAAAAAAAAAATTGGATTCATATTTATTTACTTAGATAAACGATTCACATTGACCATTGGCTTAATTTTTAGAAATCAGTTTAAATTGAAACGAAGCCTAGAAAAATTCATTTAAATAAGCAACATACTACCTACACATTATTATAGTGCATAAATTAAATTAAACTTAATAATTTCTGCTGAAGTAAAATAAAATTCCAAAATGGATACACATAAAGATATATATGTATGTATCATGTGGAATATCATTAAATGGCTTTCTTTTGCCAAAGTTTTTGAAAGCCTTTAAAGACAGTTATTAATAGGACTGCACGAGAGAATTGTAAATTTTGTTGAATATTTAAATACATACATATTGACAACTAAGAGGTGAATAAAAATTCACGAGCCCGTAAGACTAGTGAAAAATTGTACGGCAAGCATCACACTTAATAAGTGTGGGGCTTTCTGTTCTAGAAGAATACAAATCAGAAGACAAATATTTTTCATATAAATGCTGCATTTTGATTGCTTGATAACTGGGTGGCCTTTATTTGCATCAAGGAAACTTTCAAAACTTTCCAGCAGTAAAAAGTTATGAATTGGCACAGCAGAAATGTAAAATTTTCTCACCATACAACTTTTCTACTAATAAGTATTTTGAAATTCACTCCTTCGCGATTACGTACTTTGCGCCACTGAGTAACCTTTATTTGACAATGTAATTTTTTGTATCGATAATGGTCTATAAAATTCGTTAAATTTTGCATAGAGCTTTACACTAAAGAGCGAAATAAATACGCCACACAAGTGGCTTGGCACACCAAGTGAAATTTCCCCTTTTCTTCAAGTCATTTGTGTTGTGTATGGGGGTGCTTGAAGGTTGTACAAGCCGCTTGTATGTTTAATTTCGCTCTTAACAAAAGTAAGCAACTGCAAATCAGAGTTGTATCCAAGAATGATAGAATACAAGATTGCGCCGATCAGAGAGGATTTTTGAGAATAACTTTTGTGTGACGTCACACTGGTGCAATTGCGAGAGAGAAATGCCAAAACGTGAGCAAGAATGGAAGAAGAAGAAAAAATGTTGCAAGGAAAACGTAAACAAGTTGCACAAGTGTGAAGTCATGCAAACAACGATTCTGTCAAGTTCGTTAAGAGAGGAATAGCGGTCCGAGATCGGCGCAACCTTTGTATTCTCTCAATCGTGAGTTGTATCGAGATAAAGTCTCCAATTTTTCTTCCACTAAATAGTTAGCCAAGGCGCATCCTTACAAGGTGGTAGCAATTGCATATAAGTAAAAATCCCGCGTATTTTGTTTTTGCTTTTTGGTACACCAGGATGTCAAAACGAAAGGGAGTTGGAGATGGTTTTCTCCATTTCGTTTTTTTGACAATCTAAAGTTGCGCCATTTCATCTTGGATGACATTCTGTTATACTAGTGTAGAGACAAAAATATCCAATCAGCTGTTCTAGTAACATCACCTTGTACAGATGCGCCTTGCTAGTTACCTGTGTAAACAGCTTTTGAGGGATTTCTGAGGACAGCATTGCCAGCACTTATGCGGGGTTACCATTAGCATGTGAATTAACTTCGAAACAATTTTTATGTGGATTTGTGCTTCTTAAGTATTTGAATAAAATTTTTTTGCCGCTAGAAGCAACAATATTAAGAAATATTGTAGTCCAAATTGGATGCGGTAATTCAATTCATCCGATTGAAAAATATACAGTAACTGAAACGACTGCCTTTAAGTTCGTGCCATTTCCATGTTTAGGAATGTATTCCGTGATAACAGGACATCATTTCTGTCTGAAAATTTATCCTAATATTTTGTTATTTATTGCAACAAAAATATTTAAGTTAAATTTTCATTTTTGTTTCTAATACATAAAATTATACATAAGTACGCTCTGAATGTGAAATATTTTACTTTGATATTTTAGATTTTTACAGAAGAAAAATTTAGCTATTTATTTTTTAAGTGCATATTTTAAGCATGTTATTTATGTAATGTGGAACGATTTTCCGTCATCCCTTGTCAAATTTGGTT
>NW_016205952.1:0-1034 GCF_001687245.7 Rhagoletis zephyria
TGGCACAGTTATTGGCCCTGGTACAGGATACCAAATGGCCGAAAATTTTTAGAATCGGACAATAACCACTCCCACATCTCATATAACGGTAATTTGGAGAAATACGAAATCTTCGATAAATCAGTAAATATTAAAGCAAATTTTTCAAAATTGATGCTTGCAACAATTCCATACCAGGAAATACGTCTATAATAAAATTTTGAAAAATGGGCGTGGCACCGCCCACTTATGATCACATATATGTATCTCGGTAACCGTTCTACCAATTTGTACCAAACTCGGTATTTTTATTGTGCTTGCTACATAAAAGCAAAACGATGAAAATTATTGAAATCGGACTAAAATTATGGCTTTTCATATAACGGTAAATTTTAGAAATGCTTGAAACGTCAATATTTTGAAATTTAAGGACGCTAATTTACTCAAAATTGATACACCCCGGCTTACCATGTAGCGGTAGCTTTCGGAAAGGTGAAAATCATATATTTAATATTTGCGCCGGGTGTTTAATGTTCGGCTCCGCCCGAACTTAGACTTTCTTACTTGTTTTTTTTTGTTTTGTTTGTCACATCCATATTCCATTTTAAATTTTACTATTAGCTTTGTTTAAAATAATATATGTAAATGGATATGTAGGTACAAACGCATGTATAATTTCACATAATCGCTCAAATTTGCCAAAATTACTGAAAGCTTTATTGTAAATGTTTTCACTAAAATATTAGTTATTGGAAGTAAAATTTTATGCGAATCTAATTTTTATTCCCATTTTTAGAAAGCGCAAGTATGTATATATTCATACCAGGGATGTTGCGAATGTGAAATTTTAGACATCCGCGGATGCTGATGCGGATGTTTAAACGCTAACATCCGCGGATGCGGATGCGAATGCGGATGTCAAGTATTTTTATACCCGAGCGCACTTGTAAGCAAGGGTATTATAACTTTGTTCACATAACGGTTGTTTGTAACAGGCAAAACGAATCGAGATAGATATAGACAAATGTATACACAAATGATCAGAATGAAAAGAG
>NW_016205952.1:1197-1928 GCF_001687245.7 Rhagoletis zephyria
CCAAACTCAGTATGATTATTGTGGTTGCCCCATAAAGGCAAAACGTTGAAAGTTATTGAAATCTGACTAAAATTACGACCACCTTTTTATAACGCTAATTTTACCCAAAATTGATACTAACAACAATCCTTTGAAAAGAAGTAACATTATTATGGAACTTTGGAAAATGGGCGCGATGCTGCCTACATATATCTATATAAGTTTATCTCATTGTGTCTAAATGAACGTTCCATCGAAGATGTTTGAAATAGATGTAAAACGACCACTGCTTACCATGTAGCGGTAGTTGTCGGAAAGGTGAAAAAACTAACGCCCGAACTTAGACTTTTTTACTTGTTAGGAAATAATTTAGGAGAGTAAATTAGGTGATCTAGTTAAATAAAAAATGGAAAGGTTAGTAATTTTTAATAAGGTTTTTTTAGTACTTGAATTTAAAAATTGGAACATTGTATTCAATAAAAAGTTTTTAAGTGGTCGTAAATCAAACCTGCGCCACTAAATAACTACTCGCTCGCTGCGAAAAACTTGAAAAACTTCAAACTTGACAAAATTGTAAATTCTTTTCGATTGAAGCTGCACCAGTCGAGAGGACTTTCAGTTATATTTATTTTTATTTATTACGGTGCAATAATTCTTTTTTGGGAATTGCATCGGCCTGCAAATGTCGGATGTATCCTCCTGACTTTCATCTTCACAATCTAGTATCATGGCAAGATCGTTGTTTAAACACC
>NW_016205952.1:1970-2153 GCF_001687245.7 Rhagoletis zephyria
CGGTGCAATAATTCTTTTTTGGGAATTGCATCGGCCTGCAAATGTCGGATGTATCCTCCTGACTTTCATCTTCACAATCTAGTATCATGGCAAGATCGTTGTTTAAACACCAATCAAAGAATTCTTCATTCATTCAGTAACATCAACAGCGTTTTTCGATTTTAGTTTTTGTAATTCATTTTT
>NW_016205953.1:0-2152 GCF_001687245.7 Rhagoletis zephyria
TCGCTTGGTTTGTCAAACCGCTTGTGTGGTGTATTTCGCTCTTTATATGAGTGTATAGAGCTGAAGCTTGGGCGTAAGTGCACAAAGTGGCACAATGAGCCAACAGCCGGTAGGTGCCGCTGTACAATATTTAAAGTGGATTTTATTACTCAAATAAGAATGAGCAACTCGTACTTACTTACAAACAAATAAATATTTATGGATTGCTTATGTATATATTTGTATGTGTAGTATAAGCATATATATTAATTTAAATAATTACTCAATTGGTTTTAATATCGATTAAATATGCCCGAGGCTAAAGTAAATACTTATCATATCTACCTTACAGGTATACACTAGGGCTGTCCAAAAAAAATTTTAAGTCGGAATTTGCCTAGGCTCGTTCTGTACCAAAAAAATAATACCCTTTTTTTATTTTGAAATCAAAAATTTTTTTAAAACTTTGCTATCGGAAAACTTTGTTTCTCTTTTAGAGACTTTCAATAATAATATCCAGTTTTTTATTTAACCAGTTTTTAATACCAAATATTTTTTATAAAACCCCTAGAAACCCCCCAATTGTGGTTCCCTGTACAAAAAAATAGATTGCTTTCGGTATAGAACAATCCAAGGGATGTGAGCATTAAAATTCCGACTTTACGTTTCATACGCACTTTTGGACATAAAGTTAAGTTTTTTTCTTATATATAATGCAAATGTTCTCGATATATAGGAATATATATTCCTACAAAAAATTTGCCTTGATCTCTATTTTTTGACTTACCGTTAAGCTTTCTCAAATATCCGTTATACGATCAAAGAGTCTGTTGCAAGAAAGCGCCAAGACATAAATACATAGGCACTGTAATTTCCTTGTGGCTCCCACCTCTCCCACCTTTTACTTACCACAACATCCAAATCTTTGCACACTGTATAGGACGAACCATCGTTGAGTTCAATACAAATAGTGCCCTCAATGCGAGTATACATTTGCAAAGTGCAACTGCATTCTTTCGCACAATTAATGATTCATTATACCAGCGTAAATTTATGCAAAAAATTTAATATTCAATTAAATATTTTAAATACATCTGCATGCATTCATTTATTTACCGAAATACAATTTGAGTAAGTAAAATTGATTTAAAAAAAATATATATACATATGTACATATGCACATTGTATTCAGCGCTTATTCAGCTTACATTCTGCAGATTTACGATTATTTATATTTGTCATTTTCAAAATTAACACTAAAAGATTTACATTTGCAAATACTCGGTTTGTATATACGAAATGCGTCTACATTAGGGGTGGTCCAAAAATGCAAATGAAAATCAAATTTTTGTAATTTTCTTGCTGCCACCCCAACAGAATTATAGAAAATGGAAAATAAGGAGACAAGTTATTTTTTATTTCGAAACACGGTTTTGAAGTGCAAAGCACATTTTTTCGTAGAATTGCTATAAAATCATTAAAAACAAATAATTTTTGATCGAGTAAAAATATTTGAGTTCAGTTTTAGCTCTAAACTTTGACTAACCATTTTTTTCAAAACGTGCGTGATATGGTTACGACCACATAAAATAATAAATTTTTGTAAATAAAAAATGTGCTTATCGGTTATAAAAAAAAAAAAAAAAAATGTAAAATTTTCTGATTAAAAATGCATCCTTATTTTATTATTTAAAAATTTCTTAAGGGTAATATTTTCATTCGGTCAAAAAATGTTTATACTTAAAGATTTTATAGCAATTTTGCGAAAAATTTACTTCCCCATATGAAATATATGGGAAACTTCAAAGCCGGGCGGACAATAAAATTTTAACCGATTTCAAAACAAAAATAAAATGGGTAATCTTATTTTCGATATTCTTCAGTTCTAGGGGGTGACTGGAAAAAGAATTTGGACCACCCTTGTGTGGATATGTTCACTAAAGTGGTCCAAACATGTATGTAAAAAAACAAGGTCGCATTTTTAATGCCGCCACCCCCTAGGATTGTTCTATACCGACAAAAAATATACCACTATTTTTTATTTTGAAATAAAAAAAAATTAGGGAGTGCTCAAAGCGCTAAAAGTTTTCAATATATTTTCTATGGGGATAAAACAACTTTTCATAGAAATAGTGTAGAATTCTTGCAAATCAATATTTTTCGATCGGAAAAT
>NW_016205954.1:0-2152 GCF_001687245.7 Rhagoletis zephyria
TCTGGTTATATATAGAGAAAGGTTATAATAGTATTGTGCAGAAGTGCATTCTGCTATAATATTGTATAAAATTATGAAAGCACAGTATTTGCCCAGCATCCTTCGCCAACAACGTGAAACTTTCACGGTGAAAGATCCAGCTGCGCGCGGCTGCGCGCGGTAAACAATTTGCATAAATCAATTTTGAAACTGATTTGCGTTTCATGCCAAAAGTTACATAGCAAAACGCAAAAGGTTATAAAAAGGATGCCAACAATCTGCGGTACGAATTCATATGAAACAGAGGTGGCAATTAAATGCAGAGCATTCGTTAAATGTGGAATACACACATGAAGGTATAAAAGCGAAAGGTGGTAAATATACGCTTTTCATATGCAAATTAAGTACTTGCCAAAGCAATGCCACATATGAGAATTACGAAAATCGGAGCAGTGAAAATTGATTAGGGATGTGCGGTAGAGTATGCTTTCTCTTAGTTGCTCGAAACTCGTAAATGTAATGCACATGCGTAAGCGTGATTCTCACCTCGAAATCACCTTTTTATCATGTAGCCTCTTCTCAGCACCAAACGACTCGATATACAGGGTGGTCCATATAGAGTTTTTTTTTTTCGTATGTTATTTTGACAAGTGACAGCTTTTTGCCGTTGGAAATATTGACAGAAGGTAGGTATAATATTACGCCTGAACAATGTTGGGAAGTAAGGCAAACTTATTTCCAAAGTCATTATTGTGAATCCTAAACAGTGCGTTTAGTAAAAAACCGAAAAATCATCTCTTCAGCTGAATCACATTTTCATCTCGGTGACTATAATATCAAGAATAACTGCCGAATCCAGGGATCGGCAAACCTGCACTGTGGCATCATTGGCCCATTTTTCCTTGAAAATACTGCTGGAAATGTCAATGAGCGCCACAGAGGTATGATAAATGATTTTTTATGGTCGGAAATTGAAGGCATGGACTTGGGCCATCTTTGGTTTCAGCAGGATGGCGCACTACGCCACAATCGATCTTTTGCGCTCCGAGTTCGGTAACTGTGTTATCAGCGGTCTTGGCGATGTCAATATGTCACCTCTAGACTTTTTTCTGGGGTGCCGTGAAATACGAATTCCGAGCAAGCTATTCGTTAGATAGAGCCAGAAAGCCGTCCTCAAGGTCTTGGAAAACTTGATAAACAGGATAAAGGTAGAGCTGCATACCGAAATTCCATTGGGCTAGGGCGGTTCGACCGATTGCTATTCATTGTTTATTTTAATAATAATAACTTTTTAAACAAAAACCTGTAATTCTTTAAGCATTGAACCGATTTTAACGAATCTCGGGGTTATTAGAGGAATGAATCTGACTTTAGATAATCGATCTTAAAATTTTGAAAAATACATTTTCTCATAACATACAATTCGGTGTTCATTGTAACTAAAAACTGCTATTCGAACACTGCTGTGATCTTCAAAGCTGCAGTGACTTCAAATCAATTACGATACGTTTGCTCTCGCATGGCATAAGCTCTACCCAGAATTACAACGGTCGACGGTAAAGCGGTCGACGGTAAATGAACATGAATTGAAAATTATAATTAAAATGAAATATTTTTTCGATACGGTAGATTTGCTGGAAATAAAAATGGATGAAAACATTGGGAAACTGGTGAAAATAATAAAAATTACTACCCTACCTTACCTTTGTGAGTTTTAATTTTGACCGCCGTTAACCGTCGACCGCTTTACCGTCGTCCACTGCAATTTTGGGTCTCTATAGTCCCAATTTGTTCAGTCGCCCCTCGCTATCTGTATTCGTACGATTGCCGACTCTGTCACATCTTTCACGATTCGAGCCCAGACTTATCAAAAATGCATTGTATATAGCATTTTCTATCTGTCACTTGTTTAAGCATTCCAAGTGCTTATCTAATATTATTTAATAACACTTGCCTCGTCACTCCAAAATTTTAAAATTTTCTAAAACACAAAAATTTTTAAGGGCGGTGAATTTCTCTCCATTTCATCTATCTTAGTATGTATCATCTAAAAAATCAATATGCACGGCGAAGCCCTTGCCTTAGTTTCCATCTCATCCTTCTTAGCTATTTTCCAGCCAACGGCTGCATCGTCAAAATGGCGTCAACTTGAACTAATCCAATTTATTACAGC
>NW_016205955.1:0-2152 GCF_001687245.7 Rhagoletis zephyria
GCATGCACTCGTTTTGAACACAAGAATTTATTTATGAGCCCTCTCGGTTCGTAAGTCAGTGAATTTTGGTAAAACTTTTTTTCCCCAAAAGAACGTTTTTTTTCTTTCAGGTAATAAGTTCTCTCAATGTACTCAAACCGGCTACAAAGGAAGGTGTGTAGTACTATATGCATTAGGGTCACCATGAGAACAAAGGCAGCAGTGGCCTTTAAAGATTCATTGAATTTGCTGCCCTGTATTTAGCGATCCAAGACGAAGCAATGAAGAAAATGTGCGGCCTTAATTATTTGGATTTTGGTACAACGATAAGAGTTTCGGGCATAGAGAATTGTTTAGAAAGTTGTCAGAGGAACAACCTTTAGTTTAGGCCCAAAATGACAAATTGATACCTGGAGTCTCTTTTGGAAGAAGGTACGCCGTTACTTTTCCTGCAACAGACACCAAGACGGTAAATCAATCTGGAGCTGGATGGCATCGAGAAAGTAATTTCAGTCGCTTTGCTGCTTTAGTCATAAACACCAATGGTATTGCAGAATGGATAAGTGCAAAAGGTTGCGCGGACATAAAATCAGGGTCTGCAGTGAAAGCCAACTGTCTCTAAAGGCCTTGGAAACCGCTCGTGCCTCATAAGGTATTACCGAGGAATGTAAGTTGAACCTGAGCTCTGTTGCACAATGGCAACAAGCCTGAAACCATGTGGGTGGCGGGACAACGCGGTGTCCAAGGCAAGGAACTGACTGCTGAATTGGTGAACTGAGAGTTTTTTGAAGTGTCCAACTGGACCGAGACCAATTATAAGTCTAAGCATAGGCTGGTGGGGACTCTATCTATGCGAACCAGGGGAATAGTTCAGATCAGAGAGAGTTTCTTCCGCGGTTCGGCCTACGCCAGACTATTATGGACTCGGAAACAGTGAGTTGTAATAGAAAAAAAAAAATCAAAGCTGTGCTTTATCTCGCTGCTGCTGTTAAGCTTTGTCAACTAACAGCTGCTTATAACAACAACATCTAAAGATATTTAATAACATTTGCTATATTCAACCGCACTCTGTTCATTGTGTTTCTGTTAAAATAACAGTCGTTTAACTGCTATGGCTTTTCTCTCTGGCAGAACTTGTTTTCTTTGTGTTTGGTTATTGATTTTGCTTTTGCCATTGCTCGATTGTCTGTTATTTGATATTTGCTTTCTTTCTACGAGACGTCTCTGGATTTTGTTCGTACTCGTATTTTTCATAGACCTTTTGTGCTTTAATTTTCGGCGTTTATTCTGTGGCCTATCCTGATCGCTTGGTTTGTTTTGGCTCTAATTTCTAAGCAAACAGCGAACGTGTACGTACATATTTTGGGCTGCTGTTTTGGTCACTTCTTGAGCGGCGGCTGTTGATTTGTAGGAAAGAGTCCGTTGCTCTCGCCGCATACTTCTTCTATTTGAGTCGGTGCTTATGGCAGTTTCTTACACATACGAGGCAAGCGATTTGCTGATAAAGTTGATTTAATGAGTTTTCTTTGGAATTGAATTTTATGTTAACTATCTGCTTTTTTTGTCTTTAACTTTTGCCTTTTCTTGCAATGAAAATTAGGTTTTGGCTATTTCGGTTGCTGCCCCATCTAGTCTGCTGATGATTTTTTTTTTTGACGATGGCAAGTAAATTGAATTGTTTATACTTGAAAGAGGTTATGTGTTCATTTAATAAAATAGTAAGATAGTATTATAGTTTTATCATTTCAAAATAGTTGCGGCACAACAGTTTAATTTAACAGTGAATGTGTTGTAATTTAATGCAAATTAGTTTTTTCTTTAAAGTTCTTCTTTTCATTTGTTGAACTCAATTAGTTTAGCTTTATAGATCATTAAACAGTCACACACAGTGGCTTTAGATTTCTACTAGCCGTGTTGGCATTTCAGTGTGCTNCAGTAAAATGTTTAGTACATTTTTATGAGCCTTAACCGATTTCAATTTATTACGAATGATATGTAAACTTAAAACTCGTTTTTATAACTGCAACAGTTAGACCGATTGTACATAGGTGGCGTAGTATGAATAACAAAAGACTTAAGCAACGAACTTGATGGACAACAACTCAACACACGGGCACTATTGAGCTGTTGGTAGACAGATGATGAATAAATAACACGATATTAGGCGATCATT
>NW_016205956.1:0-2152 GCF_001687245.7 Rhagoletis zephyria
GACGTATTCTACGTCAAAACTGTTTTGTTTTGTACTGAACTACATACTTAAAATAGTTGAAAATGTGACAAATTATAAAGTAAAAGTCGCTTATTCCTTAATTTTAACAAACGGCTACAGCCTTGCACCTCAAAATTAAAGAGTAAGCTACTTCTATTTTAAAATGTATTTATTTTTTTAAGGTACGCTTTGTAGCCTTGTACCTTGAAATGAAGGAGTAAGCTTATAACATTTGAAACTATTTTGAGCAGTTAAGTACAAAAAAACAGTTGAGTTAGGCCACACATCTGCCCCGACGGCCTCAATTAGTAGATACAGAACTAAAAAATTGTATTTGTGCAACATGGCGTATGAGTAACACATTTTTTATTCATGTTAAAAAGTGTTAATTGGCAAACGAAAGTATTGAAAATGGCAAAATAATATAAAGAACACTTGGAACTTTAACCAATAGTCCCCACTTGCCTTTATGAAAGTTTAAATCCTTGCCGGCATCGAGTTTATAAGAGTTTTGTAATACTGAACCGATATTTCATTAAAGATGCGACCGCCGCTTTGGCTGAGTGGTTAAAGGTGCGCATTAACACTCCGACCAACATCGAAATTATAAAAAGTTTTTTTTTTCAATAGTGGTCGCCCCCCGACAGGCAATGGCAAACCTAAGAGTGTATTTCTGCCTTGAAAAAGCTTCTCATAAAACCATTTGATTATTCGGAGGCGGCATAAAAATTGTAGGTCCCTCCATTTGGACTATAGCAGCAGAGCACACACCACAAATTGGAGGAGAAGCACGGCCAAACACACTTCGCAATAGTGTAAGCGCCAAAATATTGTATTATTATTATTATTATCTCATTTAAGATTGCCTCTTTCAATTATGTATTATTCCGAGGCCTTTTCTTGTTAACGTGTTTTTTAAGAATAGCCAAGTATTTCTCTATCGAATTCAAATCTTGGCTATTTCCGGGTCACTTCAGAGTTGTTAGGTCCTTTCGATTCAAATTTTTTACCGTTAACGGTTTTGAACAGAACAAATGAGGATCTAAGAAGGGTTCAAACATTCCGGAATACATTCTTAAACATGGAAAGGGCACGAATTTTTTGAAGGCAGAAATTATAGTCACTGTATATTTTTCTATCGGATGAATTGAATTACCGAATTCAATTTGGCCAACAATATTTTTTGATACAACGAAACCCTGTTGTTTGCTAAAAACTGATTTTAGCTTATTGCTCATAGTTGAAAAATTTACAGCGTTTAATTTTTCATCAGCTCTCTTAACTATTTCTATATGTACCGATTAAGTCAATGCTGTTGCTTCTATTGGCAAAAAATTTTATTCAAATAATAAGCACAAATCCAATTGTTTTGAAGTTAATTCAACATTCTAATGGTAACCGCGCATAAGTGCTCGCAATGTTCTCCTCAGAAATTCCTCAAAAGTTGTTAACGCAGGTAACTAGTGGAGGAAAAAGTGGAGATTTTATCTCAGAGTAGTTTTCTATCGATTGGCGCAGGTCCTATAATTAAAAAAATTAATTTTACTACAAAAATATTCAACATATTTTCACCTAAATTTCAAACTTTTTTCTCAAAAGTGTTAGAATTTTAATGAGTACGCAGATATATAGCCCATTCAATCTTAGTCTAACAATGTGCAAGTTTCAAGTGGCTAAAAATTACCGTTAATTTTTTTTTAATTTTTTTTTGTCGCATTTGCTTCCGTATAACGAATAAACACAATTTATTTTTATGTGGAACAAACCCGCAACACCTTCGGCGAAAATAAAAATGAATAAGCTATAATACTGTGTACTCAAAAAAATTCTAACATTTCTGGGAAAAAGTTTGAAGTTTTTGTGAACATTTGTTGAACTTTTTTGTAGTTTTCTAAAAAGTTTTAAACTTAATAATTAATATGGGTTTTGTTATAGAATGAATTGNGTATAATTTATTATGTATTATTTTAACTTTGAATTACTGATAATAAATAAATATTCCGCATTTTGTCACTAATTACTGAACAAAAAAAAAATAAAGCAAACAAATGAGAATATACACAAGGAGGCGAGATTTTTTCTATATATTTCCACTTCAACATTCATTTCGGAAGCTTATGAAGAGCAACGACTTGCTGATTCATATTTTTTT
>NW_016205957.1:0-2152 GCF_001687245.7 Rhagoletis zephyria
AAAAAAAAAATGTGCCTCCGTAAACGCAGCTTTCTACCCATAAGCTTTTTTCATTTAATTTTTGTCTTCAATCGGCTGAAAAAGTTTCGGTTTCAAATTAACCATGAAATATACTTATTTCGATTTCGTATGCATAAAAATGATTTTCAGGTGAATTAAATTATTACTTGTCGTTGGTCTTTACATGAAGAATATTATTTTACTTGTGATACTTTTGTTTTAAAGTTAAATTGTCATTTCAAGCTGAACTTTTTTGGGATTCAGTTATTGCAACAATCCCCATCAATTTCAATTCAACCAAAATTGTTACCGGTTGCTTTCCCCGAGGGCGTACTGTAACATGTTTCAACCAACATGCTTTACATATATGAAATCCTTCTTTAAGTTGTCTTTTACCGCGAATTATAAGTTGTTGTTTGCAGTTTTCATAATGTAGATGCAAAAGCCATTAAATTATCAAAAAATAAATAAAAATTCTTAAAGAACTGGCAAGATACACAATAGAGAGTTTACGTATACTGCAGAAAAGGGAAAAAACAATCAACAAGAAGGAGGACACGGAGGATATCGCGGCTGCTTATATGTTATGTTTGTAGCGAATATTTTGTTTGACGAAATTACCACAGATGGATGGTAGCAATACTTTTATGTTTCTCAATGTATTTAACGTTCCAATGTTTTTTATATGTTTTTCAATGTATTTAATGTTTNATTACCACAGATGGATGGTAGCAATACTTTTATGTTTCTCAATGTATTTAACGTTCCAATGTTTTTTATATGTTTTTCAATGTATTTAATGTTTTAATGTTTTTTATATGTATGTGCATTTATGTGAAACCAATTTAATCTAAGTGTACATGTATATAAGTCATGCGATAAAAAATAAGTTTAAAAACGTGTGATTGTGTTTGTTTTCAAAACAGAACATATTTTTGTTTATNTTCCGGCTGTGAAATGAGATTATCCGGAATATATAAAGAAACGCAGCCTAAGTGTACATGTATATAAGTCATGCGATATAAAATAAGTTTAAAAACGTGTGATTGTGTTTGTTTTCAAAACAGAACATATTTTTGTTTATCAATCTTTAATTTTTATTTGTACAAAAACTCATAACTTCTATTTTAAATAATCTTCTTTTCCTCTGTTTTTTGTTGATATATATAATAAAGAATCGCCCCTGATGATGCTAAGGTAGTTAGCGAAACGTTGGGCAAAGAAGTGGAGAAAAAAGTGTCTTTCTTACACGTGGAGAAGTAGATCGACCAGCCTACGACAATACATACATCACTCGAAGACTTATTCCAATTCGAGCTAACACGAATGCTGACTTCGAAGAAACAAAATATGTAAACTTTTTGTAGAAATGTGAACTTTAGTAGCTGATATATTAAAGGGGAAACTGTTTAAGAAAATAATGAGTATGCACTTTTTCACTCTGGAGAATTAGTTTAGTGAATGGATAAAAAAAAAATCGATTTATCGGNTGTAAACTTTTTGTAGAAATGTGAACTTTAGTAGCTGATATATTAAAGGGAAAACTGTTTAAGAAAATAATGAGTATGCACTTTTTCACTCTGGAGAATTAGTTTAGTGAAGGGATAAAAAAAATCGATTTATCGATACTTTAAAATATTAGTTTGACCGGCAAACAGAAGCCGCCAGACCATAGTGTGATGTGACATATAAAAACCCGATTTGAAAACAAATTCGGGCATGTAGGCACAATAAAAGCTGGTTTCCAATTGCTTTCTTCAGCTGGACAGACCAGATTCATACTGTCACTATGCTATACTTAGAAATATAGAAAGATTCTTGAGCCAGTGACCAACGTATTCCAGGTAGAAAACCTGTATGTAATTAAGTGTGCTTTGCATATAAAACGAATCATAACAACAGTGGTATTCACCAAAGTGAGCAAAAGGCCTGTCAGTCTGGCAAAATAGCTGATCAGCTCAAGCAACGACTTGCTCAATTTGGTGAATACCACTAATAATAAACGAACACCGGCAATACGCTGAAAATCACCATGTGCAGTCTTTAGAGTCAGCAACGAATTTAATTGAACCCTTAAATATTGAATTAGGTCTCTCTCGTATAGTTGATCGACAAAAACATTGAGCAAACCACCCAGATGCGTCACTGAGAG
>NW_016205959.1:0-2152 GCF_001687245.7 Rhagoletis zephyria
TTAGCATATTGCTAGTCGTACTGAAAATAGTTTATACTATTCCCTAATATCTGAAAAAGTTTGAGAGAAAAAAAAGATGTGGCAATTTGAAAAAAATCAAGTTNGAAAAAAATCATAACTCAAAAATGAAGAATTTTAGCATATTGCTAGTCGTACTGAAAATAGTTTATACTATTCCCTAATATCTGAAAAAGTTTGAGAGAAAAAAAAGATGTGGCAATTTGAAAAAAATCAAGTTGAAAAAAAAAATTTTTATTATAATTAATTATTAATAAACAATTACTGATGTTTAGTTCACTAGATCGATTCAGTGGATCAATATCTGCAATTAAAAAAAAAATCGTTAAAATCCTTGCTTTTTTGCGGCAGTTATAAACGGTTTCATCAAAAGTTGCTATTAAGGGAGGAAAAAAAACGTTCGTACTCAAAAAGAAAAAAAATCATTATTCGAAAAATTCGCGTTTCTGAGCAAAACGAAAAAATACGTGTCTCCTTAAATTGTTCAAGGAACAATCCCTGTGAGTTTTATCGCAAACTTAAATTCACTTTCCCCCGGCCTGCGTGATTTGAGATGGAATGAGTCATATAGATATTAACTAAAAATTCCAATTGCGTTCATCGAATGATTTAACGAATCGATCACTGTATTTTTCAACCATCAAAAATAATTCGTGTTACGTGCTGTTTTCTTCTAAATCTTTGAAAGTAAAAACACATACGGCCCCCTTTGGCATGTACTGCGGTCATCGCCCAGCAGAGCGATAGAAATAAATCTATCGCCACGAAACGCCACCGAGCGAACTTCGCATTTCGCTTTGGCTGTGTTCAATTTCATTTGCCGGCGGGTGTTCTAATTTTGACAGCGGTAATTTTGCTGTGGTGAGTTCGCCGTTCGCCGGCATTGTGTTTCCACGGTTAACCGGGATTAATAATTTTGAAGAGTGCTTCCAACTATCTCAATATATTCATATTTACATGCATCTTTATATTTTTTTTTTCAAAGTTATTTTCCCCTTACCAAGTAATATCTCCTTTAAGGTTTTTCATTTAAAAGGAGAGAAGTTCACGTAATATGCACACACTGAAAATAAAATTACGTAAAAATGCTACGAAAATCTTTCGTAGTGCTGGTTTGTGTACAATGTACGAAACTTTCGTTCATAATACGAACACATTTTTCACAACGAAACAAGATTTCAGGAGCCATACGTAAATATAACGAAAGGACTTTCGTAAGGCATTTTTTCAGTACAATTTACGAAATCTTACGTTTATTTTACGAAGCACATTCGTAAAGCACTGAACAAATCTCTGTACGAATAATTTTGTATATTGTAGGAAGGTATTCGTAATATTCACGTATGGTTTTAAAATTTACGAATTCTACATCTCTGTATTCGTACAATTTAGTTAATACGTTCGTATAAAGTACTAATGCAGAAACATGTTTTTTAAATTCGTACAACACACGAATATTTTCATTCAATATACTCAATTACCGGCAGTTTAATATTTCATCATAGTTTTTGTATCGCGTGTCATTGCGGAATTAATTGTTGGCTGCTGTGGAACGTATAATATAATTTTAAACGTTTTAAAAAGGGATTTGCTGGATAAAAANCACATACGGCCCCCTTTGGCATGTACTGCGGTCATCGCCCAGCAGAGCGATAGAAATAAATCTATCGCCACGAAACGCCACCGAGCGAACTTCGCATTTCGCTTTGGCTGTGTTCAATTTCATTTGCCGGCGGGTGTTCTAATTTTGACAGCGGTAATTTTGCTGTGGTGAGTTCGCCGTTCGCCGGCATTGTGTTTCCACGGTTAACCGGGATTAATAATTTTGAAGAGTGCTTCCAACTATCTCAATATATTCATATTTACATGCATCTTTATATTTTTTTTTTCAAAGTTATTTTCCCCTTACCAAGTAATATCTCCTTTAAGGTTTTTCATTTAAAAGGAGAGAAGTTCACGTAATATGCACACACTGAAAATAAAATTACGTAAAAATGCTACGAAAATCTTTCGTAGTGCTGGTTTGTGTACAATGTACGAAACTTTCGTTCATAATACNAAGGCAATTTCATCAGTTACCTATTAACGGCAAGCCTAAGCCAGGAGCACTACTTAATGTAATTAAAAGTAAGTA
>NW_016205960.1:0-2152 GCF_001687245.7 Rhagoletis zephyria
TGAACCCTTCCCGATCATTGACCCCTACCATTTGTCTCACAGTGTAATTATTAGTTATTTGTAGTTATTATTAGTTTTTTGTACAACGATTTTGGGTTGCTGTGGCCTAACGCGTCACCCGAATCAGTCAGGTGATTAACAACATGAGCAGTGACGAAGAAATTGAGAGTTCGTTCCTTAATATAATAACATTATATGCTAAAAGAAGGAAATTTAAACGTAAAAGAAGATTAACATGGATTGGTTTCAGCACGGATACCAGCGTAAAACGTTTCTAAAAATAAAGGATATGGATGAAAAGGAATTATTTAACCCCACAATCCCCCGGCAGTTGTACGATATTTTTTTTTAAGTTAATGGCTCCGTCACTGCGCGAATTTAAGGAGCAAATTCATGCCGAAGAGCGCTTATCGCTCACAGTTCTGTAAGTTTTTGTGATTTGCACAACGGAGATATGTGTTAATAATAATTATTATTGTTAGGTACCTAGCATACGGTATTCCTTTCAAGAAATTAGCTTGGAGCTACAAAATTGGAAAGACGACTGTTAGAAATATTGTGTTGGAAACATGTGAAGCTATCTGGACAATGCTATCCCCAGTATATTTGAGCGAACCCACGCAGGAGCAATATAAACACATCACCACCGATTTCGCCCAGATGTGAAACATGCCCAACTGTGTAGGTGCTATCGACGGTAAGCACATTGCGATTAAATGTCCCCCAAATTCTGGATCCATGTATTTTAATATAAAAACTTTTTCAGCATCGTATTGTTAGCAGCATGCGATGCTAAATACACATTTACAGCTGTTAGCGTAGGGGCTTATGGAAGCCAAAGTGATGGGGGCATTTTTCATGCAACAAGATTTGGTGAAGATATGCTGGAAAATCGATTGCCATTTCCACCTGATACTCCTCCCCCGTCATCATCACAACCCTTTCCGCATTACTTCGTTGGAGACTGTGCCTGTCCCTTAAAAAAACAATCTCATGAAGCCATATCCAGGCGTGAACACAACAAGACCACAACGAATTTTCAATTACAGGCTGTCGCGGGCATGCCGCGTTATAGAAAACGCTTTCGGTATTTTGACTGGGAGGTGGAGAGTGCTAAGAACAACAATGGATTTCCACCCAGAAAATGCTGAAAAAATCGTTTTGGCGTGTTTAGTACTTCATAACTTCATAATGCTGCACGATACGAATAGACGGTAATGTCCAGAGCATTACACTGACGGAGAAGGGAGCAGTGCACAATGGAGGAACGAATTGATACCTTGTGGAGGGCCATTGCGGTCCGTACAAACATTCAGACATAGGGGTCGAAATAGTGCATATGCCAACAGGGAATATCTCACCAACTATTTTATGACCGATGGCGCAGTAACATTTCAAAACCATATGTAGTAAAACCCTTTAATTAGCAATAATATTGCAAATATACAATGTACTTCGAATTCCTCGCAACAAATGTAAACGGAACATTAACAACAACAACAACAATATTTATATAAAATTAATACTAGACTTATTTACTCTTTGTGTATTCAGTGTAATTATCGTAAGTGTATTTGACAATTCATAGAATTTGTTTCCAAAAAAACACTAAGTTCACCTGTGAGAGCAAATCCCATGAATTTTCAAATACACAAACAATCCGAGCTGTCATGAAACTTGATTGCTATCAGAATCGGAATTGGTGGCAATCCGAATTGCATAATTGTGTTTTGTAATCCATATTGTGTTTGTAAATCAAATATGAAAGGAAAACAGAACACAATTACGCAATAACGATCGCCATCAATTCCGATTCTGATAACAATCAGGTTTGAATACGCAAAAGAGTGAATGCCCAGATTATTTAATTTTTAAGACAACAAGTTTGCCAATTGCTTAACATTTCTCTAATATTTACAGGGCTCCGGCGAAAACTCGGTTATGGAGTGTTTGGTTGGGTGTTCCTTCCTACCCCGCGGTACNGAAGAGATACATACGTGGAACTTTCACAGTTGAATAGCAGCACAGCAGCAGCAGTGGGTGCGGAGGAAAAGCGGCAGAAGGGGAGTAGTGCACCAGAACATGTAAACGAAAATGGTGTACACATGTGTTGCTTCACCAACAGCACAACATGGGTCTAGTGCGCAGGACC
>NW_016205961.1:0-2152 GCF_001687245.7 Rhagoletis zephyria
TTTGATGGATTGTACACACACAAAATGAGTGAGTACCAGAAGCCCCGGGAAGTATGCAATATTTTGGTCTAAGCTGAGCAAATTTGCTATAGCTAATCTCACAATCTGGCTCAGATTCTATAGCTCTCTAAAACTATGTTCACATATCAATATTATCTCAATCAAAGCTCGTTTTTTAATCACCCCGTTTACACAGGCAAATCTCAGATTATTAGCCGTCAAATTTGTTGTGCTTGTTATTCTCACATCTCAAGGAAAAGTTATTTTTCTTCTCTGTGCCACCGTGATCACGTTTTTATGCTATAATAAGCAATATAAATATATTTTAACTTAACATTTTATTAAAAATACCTTTACAAACCTCTTTTCCTTGCTAGCGCACATTTTTGTTTACTTTTACATTTGGCATTTCTCCTCTTTTTTGCAAAAATAATCGATAAAACTAGGATGGACACCGAAAAGTTATCGGTTTAATCTGACATTATTTTATAATTACAGATTAACAAGGGACGAATTTTATATGGCTAATCTCTTGTTATAATTAAAGATTAGGGTGTTAAGCTCGAAAATGAGGATAATCTACTTATATGTGAACCTAGTATAAGGCTTAATAATATCATTCGGTTTTGCATTAAAGTTCGCTTGCCATTAAATTTCAATGAAATAGTGTCTTTTATGACTGGCATTATTCTACTGTTTATGTCACTATTATAAAAGGCTGTGACTTTATCAACACTAGTTTGAGACAAATTTTTTCCGCGTATTGCAGTTGTCTCCCCTAATAATCCAGAATTAGCTTTCAGTTTCTTGGATTTTTGTGCCAAAAATATTCTATATTATCATTTCTTATAGAATCGTTATTTGTATTATTTACTGTACTATTTTCGTTTAGCAATTTAACATCCATTTCTGATAATACATCGTGATATTCGTTAGTATTATTGGTAATATTATTATTATTTGTATTATCTATAGCGTTGGTTTCATCCATCGCGTCAACANTATAGAATCGTTATTTGTATTATTTACTGTACTATTTTCGTTTAGCAATTTAACATCCATTTCTGATAATACATCGTGATATTCGTTAGTATTATTGGTAATATTATTATTATTTGTATTATCTATAGCGTTGGTTTCATCCATCGCGTCAACAGTATCCCCAAATTCAAAATTAAATTGTTTTAAACAGGTAGCACAAATTTTAGAGTTTTTTGGAACATTCTGGTAATGAGCCGAAATTCGACTTGAAATTTTCCGAAGAACTTTTCCAACATGACCTATGTCACCTGCTTTCCTAAATGGAAAGTGGAAGTGGATCTAATTTAATTTTTAGTCCTTATGGGATACCATACCTCAAAGAGTAAAATGTGCAGAGGGGAAAGATTTTTTTGACCAATTATTTCGGATGATTAGGTTTTGGCCCATTTTCGCGTTAAAGGGTTAACTTTAGCAAAAATATCATTTAACAAAAATTGCTTAAATTATGCTACAAAACATGGATGCGAATTTTCAGATTTTTTTGAACACTTGAATTTTGCAAAAAAAATTGCCAAATGCAAAACCAAAAATTGACATTTTTTTTTAAGTTACTCGTATTTTTTGGCAAATTCTAAGTAAGTTTAGTTTTAAGACATTTTTTCCTAGAGTGCCTTATTACGGATAGAATAATTGTTAAAGTATTAAATTTAATATTTTTTTTACCCACATTTGCCGAAAGGGGTTAACTTTTTAAAATTTCTAAAAGTTTAAAATATTTTTATTTTTTGGCAAGGAATAAGATGCCCTTGTAAAAAAAAAAAACACCCATATAGTTTTCCTCGCATTTTTAGTTTTTTCGTACTCATCTTTGGCCAAAAAAGTGACCAAAACGCTTATAAATCACAAAAGTATCAAAATTCGACATACGGCATAAAAAACCAGATTAGTTAAGAAAAAAATGAAAGTGTGCAGGGGGTGACTTTTCTGACAAAGAACGCCCTATATATATATTTTTATATGAGAATTGAAGTCGGTTTTGGTTTTTGCTTAAAAATTACTTGTTTACAATTTCAATTGCATAAATGTAGAGTTAAGTCTCGTAAAACAAAGAAACGTTCAAACTCAAGGCACATAAATACAGGTAGAAGCCAAAGTGACGTTGCTCTCATGA
>NW_016205962.1:0-2152 GCF_001687245.7 Rhagoletis zephyria
GGACTGAGAAGTATTATTTTCTACTTTTTAGTCCATTTATAAAAGCGTTGTATATTAAAAAGTTTTTTTTATATTATTTATTTTTACTTGAGCAACCTTGCTCTGCTACCATGTTGAAAAATGTTTAAACGGTAGTTTTTCTTTATAGAACACTTGTCTTTATTAATTCAGGAGTGTATAAATTCATTTTACATAAAATGAAGAAGTGCTCCAAGAGTTGTTTCGTGAAAGGCAAATAAACTAATAAACTAACATTAGAGATGTGAGAAATGTGTAATACATGTGTACAAACTTGCTGATATATAGTTAGGAATAAATGTACATCTATAGATATAGGGTGTCACATATTCAACAATATAAAGGACTAATTCATAAGTTAATAAACACAATATAATAATATAATTCAGAATTTTTAGGGAGATTCAAAGTTTTCGATGTTATGCATTTTTTCCATAAAAAGTGTGTTCGAAATTTTTTTAAATGGATCAGAATGTATGCCGTAAAAAAAATATCAAAAATCATCGGGATATTGCAGAAACTTGCACTTTCATTTCATGAACTATAAAATTGCGAACTTCGAATCTTTCCAAAAATTCTGAATTGAAAGCTTGTTGTAGCGAAAACTTACTTTTCGTACTCCATATTCACAACAGAATTCAGCGGTTTGCAAATAACTCTCACAGCCCTTATTTTAATTTGTAAGTGCATTTAATTTTCACTTTTTGTAATTTTTTAATCTATAAATAATGTGGTATGTAATTTCTTGTTATACATTGGCATTTTATGCTAAACTTCTATATTTTGTTTGTGCTAAAACAGGAAGAATGGTGCCAAAAGTGCCTCTGAGAATGATAGGGCCGAAAATGCCACTATTGTGCCGACTTTTCCATCACTGGGTACAAGTGCTTAATTGTATCAAATTGTTCTTATCGGTACAAAAATATGTTGCGTGTATACATATGTATATATGTACATGTATGCACATGGGCGTAGCCTTACGTTGCAAGATTCGTTTCGTTACTCACATAAAAATCTCGTTACTCGAATGTTCCGTAGATGCACCATCAACGTGAATTAATACAATACATATATTGTGCGGTACCGAAACTGGTTCTCGTATCGATACTAAAGTGTTGAGTCCGACCGATTAATCGGCATCGGCAAGTATCGGTACAAAATTTAGCATCGGCATCGGCATCGGACCTTTTTTGCCGATCCTTTCCCGATTATTTCAAATTGCTTTTCATATGGACTTTATACTTTATTTCAGTTGAATACCCTTTATCTTGTCTCTTTTCATTTGAATTGTCCTGTAAAAGTTGTGTTTCTTTCTCACATTTTGTTCTGATTATTCTCTTTTGTCTCTCGTATGTATATGTTGACGTTCGATTTTTCAATAGAAATTGACCATAAATTCGCGCTTTTTGTAATTCCTGGTAAGCAAGTGTAATTTATTATCAGTTAACTCTTACAAACTTTTATTTTATAGGAATAATGGCGGTAATTCTCTAGTATAGGGTAACAACCCCTAAAAAAGGTCCGGAAAAGTCGGGAGAGGTACCAAACGACGCGTGCCGGTCCCCCTATTAACAATCCGGAGGGGGAGGGCTAATATTATTAACCATTTAAAAGTTATAAGCAAACAACTTTTGTTAAATTTGGTTGTTTTCTATGGGCAATTACAGCGACAAAAATTCACTAAATAACCTGTTCTCACTTTTTAAACACTATTAAAATATATAATTTAACTTATTTATTAAACAAACACATAGTTTTATCAACCTAAGATAGTTTGTTTTGTTACTAAAAAGAAGTTGAGAATCTTTGCGAACTGAAACGCGAGATTGCAAAATAGCTATAGTGCTGCCACTGTATTAGTATTTCGTAATAATTCACTTTTCCTTACAAGGTGTGTGCAGTGCTCAATGCTTTTCGGTTTCTTCTTTTGTTTAATATATATATACAAATAATGAAAATTTTTAACAAAAAATCGCGCGATTTTTTATTAAAAGTTTTCGCCCGCGGCGCTTTTCCATAAAAATCTATACTTCGATAAATAATGAAAATCTTTAATAAAAAATCTTATTTAGGGGAAAGTAAAAAAATAAGAAGAAGAAGTGTATAGTGTAAACTGAGTATAATAGCGCAAATG
>NW_016205963.1:0-2152 GCF_001687245.7 Rhagoletis zephyria
TGTTATGTTTTTTGTAGTCTTTCGGATGTTTTCAGCATTTTTTACACCTCTTTAAATTTTCTCGGGATTATCGTAGTTTATTTTTCTGTATTTTTTTTAAGAAATTTGAGGATTCTTCCTATTATAATTTTCGGTATCTTTCAGAACATTTCCGACATTTTTCGAAACTTTTCAAAATTTTGTTAGGTTTATTTCGGGTGTTTTCTGAGTTTTTCGTGCTATACTTTTCGGGATTTTTCAAAGAACTTTGGCTTTTTTCGTGACGTTTTCTTTTTTAAAGAGTTCCCATGATTTTTCCTGTTAACTTTTTTTTGAGTCTTTCGGATTTTTCCAAAATTTTTCAGACCTTTCAAGATTATCGCAGGATTTTTTTATGTTTTTTTCTGGCTTATTAGTGTTTAAATTTCCGTAAATTTTTTCGTGACTCTTCGTGTTTTATTCACCAGTAGTTTTTAAGAACTTTGAAGATTTTTTCAGGAGTAATTATATACAATTATATTATTATTGATATCTCATATAATGTGTACATATACATAAAAGTTAACTAAATTCGACATTTTATGCAGGTGGCAACCGTCTTCAAAAAAAATTTCCAACTACTACCTTCTGAAGCCATTTTCGTTTGGCACCCATATTGTGATACATATTTCTCTTACCTAATTCCCTTATTTCAAACCTTATTTTTAACCGACTNTTTTGCATCGGAAAGGTAGTATCTCAGAGGTCCCATACTAATCTGGTTAAGATCCGATCAGTGGATCATGAGATATATATATATATATATATTTTTTTTTTATATGAGAGTTGAAGTCGGTTTTTTTTTGCTAAAAAACTACTTGTTAATTTTTAAACAGGTACTTTTCGATAACATTTCGATTGAAACCCATTTTGTAATAACTGATTTATTTTCTTAAATAATCTATATATATAAAAGATGATAGCTTCATAGAAATCCGGAGAGTGTTCCTGTGAAGTTTGGCTATTTCTGGTAAGCTTTCGGTTTGACAGACTTTGAAGTTTATCGCACTCTAAATCTTTGGTATTTATTAAAAATATTATCCGATTTTATTTTCTTAAGTATGTGGACACTCTACACGATAATTGGTTATTTTTATTTTGTTATTACTGAATATGTACTTACGCACATAAATGAAATGTGCACTTTTGAAAAAATACATGCACATTTTTGTTTGAACGATGTAATATCAATATCTTTTATTCAAATAAGAAATAGTGACTATTCAATTAATTAAAACATTAAAAAGTTCTAAAATAGGCTTCCCCTCCATTAAGCGGACACCTCTCTTGGGCGGACAAAAAATGACTGACGGTGAGTGTCCGCCCAAGGGAGGTTTCGCTGTATATATATATCTCATGATCCACTGATCGGATCTTAACCAGATTAGTATGGGACCTCTGAGATACTACCTTTCCGATGCAAAACAATTATCGAAATCGGTTGACGTGGTCCAAAGTTATGCGGTAACATAACATAAAAAAAGGAACAGTCCAGCGCCTTCGTCTTGGTCTGCAGGCTGTATCCGGAGATACAGCCGCTATATTTAAACGTAGAATACGTGGTATGGTTAAGAGCATATCCAAGTCAAAAACGAAATCACACACTAAGAAAAACCAACAAAATATCGATTATATCGATAAGTCCCGAGAATCCCTAAAATCCCGAAATAGTTCCGAGATTGAGTCTCTGTGCCTTTATCTATATCCTTTTCTCTACAACTACCTTTATTTTAATCTTTCTTCCTCTATCTTCATCTATACTTTTATCGGTATCCTCATCCGCATCTTTTTCTTTATATTTATCTTTGTTTTTATTTTTATGTTTATCATATTCTTCATATACATATTCCCCTTCACCTTTGCACTTATACATATAAGTAAAGTGTTTAAATTTACCTTGGTCTTCATGTTTGCCTTTATCTTTACTCAACTTTGTTTTTGTGTTTATTTTTACCTTGGCCTTTATCCTTTTCTTTATCTATGTACGTCCTCACCTTTACTTTTAGTCTTGGATTGGACTTTTTCTAAATGTTGTTTCACTTCGAAAAGTCTTCGCGTATTATGCATACATGTGTTCATATATGTATGTACATATATAATATGTATGTACATATGTATGTATAGACATACATAG
>NW_016205964.1:0-2152 GCF_001687245.7 Rhagoletis zephyria
GTCAAGTATTTACTCTCTCAACGCCAAGTAGTGTATGTATGCGGAAAAAAAGTAACAATGTGTTGGGAGTAGAGTACAATGCAAGGAGTACTTATTGAATGAAATGCGGCAAATACAATTGCGCTGGACTCTAATATGTATGTACACTCACCAAGCACCGTGGGTGGTTTGTGTGATCAGATGGTTGGCAATGATGATTCTCAGCGGTAAGAACGGAAACAAAAATGAAACAAAAAAAATGTCCAAAAGGCCTTCAATAAAATTTATAAAAATTGCATATTTCATTGCCAATTCCATGTAATAATTTTTAGCTGTGCAGCAAGGCAGCAATTTACTAGCCACATGCGGCACACTTTAAACTGCATTTTTGCATTCATAAAAGCGCAGCTGATGTGCCCGCCAGCAGTTGTGTGTGTGCGTGTGTGAGTGTATGTGTTCGCATTTGCTATTTGTGCACGTCTGTCAGTCGTAAAAATTGCAAATTTATGCTAATCGACACAAACTTGTCACAACTACAACCATCAGAAGCATCAGAATTGCCAACGCGCGGCGAATGAAACGGGCGGGCGACAACAACCAATGGAAACGTATGTAGTAATTGCCATTAGCAGCGCGTACCGCCAACACCGACACCATCACCGTCACTTCGTTTTTGTTTACCAACTGCATTGCTCCACTACATATATGAAGCCTGTTTTCGCCGCGACTCGCTCGCCTGCTGTTTATATTCGAACGAACGAATTTTTATTTGATTGCAGTCCTGTCGCATGATGCTCATATTAAAGTGAGTTATAGTTGGCAGCTACTAGTTTATGCTTTTGCATATGAACATGAGCACATTCGAATGCTGCTATCTATCTGCACAAATGTTGCCATATTAACTTCTAAATTAGATTGGTGTTCCAGGTTGCGGCTGGGTAATGAGGAAACTACGAAAAAGATAATTTGAAATTTAAGTGCGAACTTTCACATAGAACTTTTATAGAACTTCTTTTTCTATTAACTTGTAGAAAGAGGGTGCTAGATATTAGCAGAATGTGACAAGCCAATTCAAACTAACTTTCACGTCAGTAGATTGCTAGGTAGTAGAGCAGCAACTGTTGGTATTCCACACAAAGTTGCTACCAGCTTACGACGAACAAAATGCGGAGGGCGTTAGAGTCCTTTCCTTTTTAAGGACCAAATTCAGTGAAGCATTGTTGATATCAACGATCCTCGATGTTTCTAGTTGAGTTTGGCTTCAACGAAATCTGCCTTACCGCATCTACTTTGTTCAAAGAACGATCGCAAAGTGCTGTGCGGAAGCTTTCCCTACAACACCTGTGGCTGCACTGGATGCACTGATAAACCTACCGTCCCTTAAAATTGTTATCCACGGAAAGGCCCTCAATGCCACCTGTAGGCTGTAGAGAAATGGGTGCTGGTATTCTACGAGTACAGCGCGGAGTGAGGCGTAAATTGCTGGGGACAGAGACTTAGACTTTAAAGCCTTTGCTGAAGAAAACTACAATGCCGAATTTCCAGAGGCTGAGTGCTGGCTTTACAGCAATACTGAGACTGGGCTGACACATTATTGAATAATGCTGATGGCTCCCAAACTATAGCAGGGTCAGAATCTGGAATGTACAGCCAGCGTCAAAAATATGAATACCCTGACGTTCAGACGATTTTATTTATTTAATTCTGAATTATTTTGCCAAAAGCAGTAATTATTCGAAAGCCTCGCCGAAGTACCTTAGTACGTGTGTACTCATTATTTATTTATTATTTTTGAAGTGAAACTTTTTTAGCGGCGGTTGCTTGGTTGGGAGTAAATTGACAAATTCAACGGAAATCGCACACGGAAATGGTTGAGGCTGAAACAAGTGCTTCTTGAGTGTATGCACATGGTATTAATTTAACAAAAAACTTGCTAATAAACTAATAAAAGGTTAAAGAATAACACTTAGAAAAATACCAATGCAAGAACGAAAGTAAATGTGAGTACGTACATTGATAAAGAAAAGGATAAAAGCAAAGGTAAAAATAGAAACGAAAACAAAAATGCGTAAAGATAAAGGCAAAAATGAGGACTAAGGTAAATTTAAACACTTTACTTTTATATGTATATAATGGCAAAGGTGAAGGGGAATATGTAGATGAAGAAAATGAT
>NW_016205966.1:0-2151 GCF_001687245.7 Rhagoletis zephyria
CTCACAACTCGTATACTTGTAGAAAATTTGAAGTTGGTAGTTTTTCAATCCTGCAGTTTTGGATTCTGTGAGACGTAATGTTCAGGCTAGCGCTACGAAAAAATAAAGGTTGAGCAATGGTATTTAGGTTTCATTACATTTATAGA
The DNA here is from genome assembly GCF_001687245.7 of Rhagoletis zephyria. Lineage (NCBI taxonomy): Eukaryota > Metazoa > Arthropoda > Insecta > Diptera > Tephritidae > Rhagoletis > Rhagoletis zephyria. The sequence goes on from NW_016205966.1 coordinate 147, forward strand.
TGTGAAGACCACTGCCACGATCAACATGGTGATTTTTCAAACTTTGTTCGCGCTGTTTCCTAAAAGCATTTCTTTCTAAGAATATTGTAAGAATTTTAGCGGTTTTGGTTTTTAGTTTTTTGGGGGAAAAAATTGTATAAAAACCATATTTTTATACTCATTCGAAAAAATGAATTTATGAAAAATTTACTTGCAATTAAAAATTATAATTTTTCGGCAAAACATAATTTTATCAATTGTAATTTTTTGACAAAATTTGTTTTTATCAAAATAATTATTTTCATTTAATTTTAATAGTAATATGTATTATATTTTTGAAAGAAAATTACTTTTTGAATAAAACAGACTGTTTGGAAAAAATTGCTTTTTTTTGTGTAAAATTATTTTTTTATTTAAGAAAACATTTTTTTTTTTGATTTGGGAATGATTTTTTTTTTTTAATATTTTTGCTTTGTAGAAAAAAATAAAAACGCCAAATTTTTATTTAAATATTTTTATAATATTTTAGAAACATATTTTGGATTGAAATTCATTTCAAAATAAAAAATAATAATTTTTGGCAAAACATTATTTAGGTTGTTTTGGGGAAAGATAATCAGTTTTTGAAAGATAAATTGGTTTTGAGATAAAATAATATTTTTTATTTTCGAATTAGTTTTAATATTAAAAAAAAAAATTATGGAAAAAATTGCGGCTTAAAGGATTTGAGAAAAAATAGTTTTTAGATAAAAGATTATTTAACAAAAATTATAACCTGACAAATAATAAAACAACATAAAAAATTATTGTTTGTGGAAAAAATAATTTTATTTTAATTTTAAAAGTAATGTCTTTTTTGAAAGAAATTACTTTTTTTAATAAAAAAAGGCTATATTTGGTGAACATTCTTTGAGAAAAATTGTTTTTCTTTGTGTAAAATTATTTTCTTTTTTAACAAAAAAATTACAAAAGTCGGCATCAGAGGGCATTACTGTCGTACAAACTTTCAGCCGCCATTGATCATCACTTAACCAACTGGGTGGTTTCTTTTTAGAATGTTCGTTAAAAACCCACGGCACAAATCTTTTACACACGAGGAACTCGTGCCAACTTCTAACATGCATACATATTTACTCGAATACTACATATATGTACATATGTATGTCTGCATGTATATATGTAAGGTGAGATAGCCACCATACGCATTATTTGCTTATACTCTAACAATTTTTCAAAGTTGTGCTCTGTCTTCCGTTATCCGTATAGCGCTCGTTTGAATCAGGAAAACATCTGTTTTGCTTTGGAAAAGATCAATTGCATCGCTTTTTTTTTCTTTGCGTTTTTTTTACTTATAAACGAATGTTTCCTCTAATCTGCTCCTGCTTTATTCTTTTTTATTGACACTTCCTCATTTGTTTACATAATTTTTAAAGTTTAGTGCGCGCAGTGCAACTCTGCATGCAAACACAAATCAGTGATTTAAGTAGTATTGGAAACTTCATTTTCTTTGATCTTCTTACACAGTGGAAATATGTACATCCAAAACTGGCAAGAATTCTATAAATATTGACGCTTACTTGTGTTTATAGTACTGTGTAGATCTGCCTAATGTTTTCACCCATAATTAGTGTATTTTAAATAAATAACTAGGCTGGCCATAAATGTTTAGGAAAGCAAATTCCTATCGTAAATTTTTTGCTATTTTATTTAGCGGTTTTTATCCAAATTTTCTTATCTTTCACTCCACATTTATTTCGTGAAAGCGCTCCTCCTATCGCTATGTGCAATAAAACTCTGGCAAAAACAATTTCATTTAATTGAATTTGCTGTTTGCTGTTTAATTTACAAAATTTAGTTGTTTGCACTCGTTCGTCTGTTTTATTCTTTATGGATTGTTGTAAATTGTTTTTTTTTTTACAAATACTAATTTTCTAAAGCGAAGCTGTCATTTGTGTACATACATACATACAGTGACGTGCAAAACTGTAACATGGTGTAACACTTTTTATTTCAGCCACCGCTATAT
>NW_016205967.1:0-2151 GCF_001687245.7 Rhagoletis zephyria
GCCTGGCGCCAATTGGTGTCAAGGTGCGTTTGTGCGACTATGGGGGAGAATGTTTTTCCATTTGTCTAACTAGTAGGCGCACGTATGTATTTGTTGCTTGACGTTTGATTGTGTGCGCGTGTGTGTGTGTGCGTGCGAGCGCAGCACATTTAGCGCCATTTCGCCTGCACCGGCAGTAACTATTTTCGCACACATTTTTTTTTATTTACTTTTTTTTTTTTTTTGGAGTGCTTCCAAATGTCACTGCAGTACGAGTAAGTAGCACGCGGCCCCTATATGGCGCCATTACTTTGGCATACATACAGGCCAGCTGCGCTCAATCAGCATACGACGAAGTACTAAATAACGACAAAAAGAAGCAAACAGCAAATAAAGCAAATTACACCGAAATGCTCTAGTTGAGTCCTTTGTGAGATTTGCATGATTTGTTGAAAAAGGTCTCTCCGTATGCAGTGGAAGGCTGCGTCCACACTTGAGTTGCAACATGACCATCACATTGCATTTTTTCGGTGTACACACGGTATATATAGCGAAAGGAAAAATGAAAAAAATAAGGCCGAAAACAACTCTTTATGAAATGCCGGAGAGGCGTAAATAATAAATGGCAGCAAGCACTTAACCTTGGCCGGAAGAGTGAAATGGGAATGAGTTGGCACGTTTGCGTCAGCGGTTGGAGTCCTCATTTCTCTGAAGTGCTTTTAAATTTTAATTGGACAAACGGAAATTCCACATGAATATGATTATTTGAACTTCACTTTTCAAAGTTTATTTACATATATATCTACATATATGCGTATTTTGATTTTAATAATCAGGCAAAAGCGTCTCACCACATATGCAGAGCTGGATGAACTTTGTTTAAAAAGTTTAGTTTGTAGTAAAAGGCGAAATTCGCGATACGAAGGTATCCGCGGACTTCGGGGAAAACATTATCAAAAAGTTTGGTAGAGTACGGGGTGGTCATCTCTAAATCACACGCCTGGATTGAGATACACCTGTCAATGGAGGTGCACTTTCGAAAATGGAGCCAGAGGAAAATGCACCGATTGCACCATAGGCCCTTAAGCGACCTGTTTACGATCCTGCAGGCAGAGAAGGTTTGGACCAAAAAATCCAGCTGCAAGGTGTTTAGAATTATGTGCAGAGCATAAGAACACAAGCTGGCAAAGTTTCTTCTATCCATCGAGAGAGAGAGGACGCTGGGCTACTAGTTGATGCACGAATAGTGCAGAGCTCGTTGGTTCCACATGCTCTTAAGTTGGCTCTGAGCAAAGCTAAAATTAGCAGGAGATGTCAAACTAATGAGGAAGCTGTCGCTTGGTCTCTTGGTAGGTTTTTTACCGCAGTTCAAGGCAGCTGGGTAAAAGGGGTGAAACAAATTAAATATTACAGTTAGCCTAAAGGACTTCGCTGGCTGTACATATTGCTCTTGGTTCCAGAGATTAGCCGAGTGATTTGGTCCTAGTTTTGCCAATAACGCGAAGGACCTTCATGGGTTCGCGTAGCTACGCATTGGCTAGCCAGCCTAATCTAATCTATCCAAGAAGCAGGTGAAACAACTAATTTTGTCCAGACGCAGAAACGAAAGCAAAGAAAAAACTTGAATCTTCGCTCATTGGTGATGGGAGAAAATGGTAACTTCAGTTCACATATTTATGTAAGACATGCAGTGAGACCATGGTCTAAAACTAGCTATTGTTAGGGGTCACCTCTTTTGGACTTCCTATAAATGTTTACCAGACAGGTAACTTATTATCGGGCAAACTTCCATCGAATACGAATATCTTAAACTGAGTAGAATCCCAGGAGGCTGAGCAGAGGAAATGGCAGAATTATCTTTTCGTTTCTCTGCGATGCTCAATGGGATTTGCGTGTCCAAGTCATGCCGCCCACTGGTCTCTTCCACGCATACATTTTACTCATTCAATTGCAGTCAGTGTTTGGCAACCTATGTGGCATGTTTACCGCAACAAGCCCTATTTTTTTTTCTCTTGGCTTACCTGCAATTGTATGGACTGCATAGGTGGGCAGCTGTCAAGCTTACGTGAAAGCAAAGACCGCTCGGTCGTCCACGCAAGAGAGAGCCGGCCGCGTGCACATCTTTCGACGCTGGGAAAGGCAAAGCTGCGTGACCTCCATTCGGACGCTGGC
>NW_016205968.1:0-2151 GCF_001687245.7 Rhagoletis zephyria
TTTGAAGAACTGTGACATTGTTTTAGCTTAAATATTGCCGAAGATATGAGCGTTCGAAAATGGACTGTACACATTTTTGAGCAGTGCCTGAAATTCTTCTGTTTAAGTATTCTGGGCGGTGAGGGTTTTTGAGGCTAACACCCTGAATAATTTGATGTATAAAGCATTTTACAATAAAAGCATTTTTAGTTGTCGGCATGGTGTAACGAAAGTGCTCTAAAACTACATTATTTTTCTATGGAGATTTTTTTTTGGCTCCATACTACCCATAGTCTCGTGGAATAAAAATGGTAGACTTGCTAAATGCTTGTCACCAGGGTGACAATCCATTTAAACGAACCAACCAATCCACAGTGTTTGTCACACTTGCCTGGGCCATGCGGTTTATAAAGTCGGGTTTCAAAATATTTTCAAAATATTTTGAATATCTAATCCAAAATTGGCTGCGTTTTAGAGGACGGCAAACCTATATCTGAACGATAGTCAAACTTAATATTATATCTTAAATAGATTCATGATTTATGTAGGTTGTCATTAAAAAGTATCTAAAAAGAAGATTCTTTATTTGCAAGAGACTTCTGAATTTGAAAAAATTTCTTCGAGGTCCGTCCATATAAATTCTTTTATCTGAGAACATTAAGTTATATAAAATAAGTAAAAATACCCGTATTATAGCAGAAGGATCGCCCTTTGAAATTAGCCTGCTTTAGAATATGTACGACAATTTAAACAAAAGTAAAAAAAAAAATAAAACTTGGTAGATATATGTACCCGTAAAAAAATAACTTTCTGCGTTTCTCAGACAAATGAAATTTCAACCGCAAAAATCGCCATTCCAATGCGTGAACTATATTTTCCATTTATGACCCCCAAATTCATCAGTGATGAATCAGCGCTTACTCACCGCTAACTGTAATAGTGCCTATGTATGCATGCATTACAGTGCCGCTTACGATTTTTAGTACGGCATTGGATACTTTATTTTTATAAGTCTTTACTTGTCACACTTTCGTATACACTTTCGAATGTTTCTATGTATTTACATGTGTATTAACTTTAACTATGTTATGTATGCATACGCACATACATACAAATGTGCTTGCTAACTTGGTATATATTCGTATCTTATCGTTATCATTCTTGTGTTAGCAATATTTACACACAACCATGTATGTATTTTTTTTTTACACAACAACCTGTTCGACGAAACCTATTGCACCATTTCACTTAATGTTTTGGTATTTTTACCGTTAGTGCCCGTTAAGATAAGATAATAGCAGTTATTTGTAAAATAATGCTAAAGCATTGTATTTAATGTAAATAAGACTTGGTTCAACTGATTTTTTTGTTTGAATATTGGTTGCGATAAAAATATTAAAAATCGGNATAATATAATATTTTAATTAACTGACTTGAATTTATTAAATTTTTTTTTGGAGAGACAGCTATACATATTCAACATATGTAGTTTCTTTGATATCCGCATTGTAATGTTTCATTAAATCTCTCATTAAACAGAACTAGTTGCAAACAGTGTTGCCTGAAAAATTAATCGGTTGAAAAAAGGGTTAAATGATACTAATAGTGGCTGAAATAAAGAGCTATTTTTTTTTATTAAGTGGAGCATTTATTGACGTAAAGTTGTTTTCACATTTTTCGCAATTTTAATAAACACAATGAATTCTATAAATTTAGGTGCTGAAAAAAAAAAAACTTTTAAAACCAAAATAAGGTGCATATATTTCGATTTTATTGCTATGGAACTTATAACGCCTGTATGTATGCATATACTTATATAAAATAGACAATGAACTAAAAATCAAAAATTTGAATTGACCGTAAAAACTTCGGTTTCAGGCAAAATTTTTCTGCAAAGTTTTATTTCCTTCTCTCCATAAGGTAAAATTAGTAAGGTAAAAACAAAATTCAAAAACGAAAATGTTTTTCCACTGCATTTCGAAATTTGTAATCTTACACCGTCTGAGCTCATCGGAGGTCGAATTACTGCCCGGTATAGTTTGTGTACTCCCGCGCGAATTGTATAAACTAATCGACTTACTGCCCCTTTTCCATTAGCTTACGCGTCATTTGCATTAGGAATGGAAAATAGCCTGAGACAGGGACCGGAACAACTACAGCTTTTATTCAAAA
>NW_016205969.1:0-2151 GCF_001687245.7 Rhagoletis zephyria
GTGCTTTTGTGGAATGGCTCTAATCTTGATATTTGATTAGGTTTCTGTGTCTTCTTCTCGTTGTGATGTAATGATTTCAATCTAATTTTAAGAGAAACGAAAAAAGTAGAAAAAGGTCATAAATAACGGTTGTAAGTAAATGAACGCACTCGGTCATATGTCTTTATATGGAAATAGTAATAAATTAAATTTAATTTTGGCGTGCTCGCTTCATACAGATTAGAAGGAATTGTAGTTACATAAATGCATACATATGTATGTATATGTTTATACATACGAAAACCATTGTTCTTGTGTTATTAATTTAAAATTTTCGAATATTCGGTAAAACCCAATAACTCTATATGGCTCAGGTTAACAAACAGACCACGTTTTAAGTACCATGAGTAAGCATAACCTGGATAGAACCGTCTAAGATTTCATTGAACCTTAACAGGAAAGGATCCAACATCAACAAATACCCACAAACGTCACTCTAACAGCAGGGCACCAAATTCACTGGCATCCATGGCAAGTAAATTTTATTCATAGGCGGATATTGGGAAAATTAAGAAAAAATAATAAGAGCTCACTCATTCGTGATTTCTTGAAAAGACACTGCAATAATTCATTGTTTTTGTAAGTAAATAGATATCCTTGTGCACACGTACCCTCAACGGACCAACTTCCAAGTAGCGTCCAAATAGCAGTAGAATCCTGTCCGCAGACTCAGTCAAACTAACAGGACAATTCTGGCAACTGTGTTTCAACTGACAACAGTATTTCGAAAGACAATTGTCAATTCTGGCAACTGTCTTGAAAGCTCTTTCCTCGTTTTCGAAGGGCTAATTTAAAGGTCTGCTAATTAAATTAATAAAATACATATATTTTGTTTTAACAATAAAAACTATTAAATAAAAGAAAATTAAATTTAAAAAAGGGAAACAAATATTTTAAATAATTAAATGAAATTAAAATTAATATCTTTTCTTCTATTTAAAACAAAATCTAAAACTTGAATTAGAAAAGTAAAAATGAAAAATTAAAAAAAAGAAAATAGTACTTAAAACTTAAAAGAAAATTATTTTTAAAACAAAATCTAAAAATTAAAAGAAAGTTTAAATAAAAAAGACAAAGAAAAACTCATATCCTAAAAATTAAATGAAATAAAAGACGAAAGGTTTTTAATTAAAATCTAAAAGTATAAGCAAATTAAATTAACAAAAGAAAAACAAACTCAATAAAAGAAAAATAAAATGATTTTCTAAAAATTAAATCAATTAAAAAAACAAATTTTCCTTTTTAAACAATAAAATGTAAAAGTTAAAAGAAAATTATATTATAAGTGCCAAAAATTTTATTAAAAAAAGGAAAAAAAATGAGATAGTTTCCTAAAAATGAAATGAAATTAAATAAAAGTATTCTTCTTTATAAGCGAATAACATCTAAAAATTAAAAGAAAATTAAATCAAGAAAAAAATTTAATAGAAAGAGAAAAAATACGTTCTACGTCTCTAAAAATTAAGTGAAATTAAAAAATTTATTTTTTCTATATAAAAAAAATAATATCTAAAAATTAAGAGAAAATTTAATTAAGAATAAAGAATAGTAATGTGAAAAAAAAGAAAAAATTCCGCTGCCCGGGGATTCGTGCTTGCTCACTCGGCCATTGCGACTGCTGGAGCGACGTGTAAAAGATGCCAAAGCCATAAAAGCCTACCGACTATCCGAGAAAATATAGACACGCTTCCCTCCACTACTACACTTTAAAGGCGACAACCATCAGCCATAGCCAAATACTTATGTATGAACAACTGGAAAAGACTTTCAAAGGCAAAAAGGTAAATTTAAAAAATTTATAAATATCTCGGAAAACGTCTGTTCCAACTATGCATTCCTTTTTGTAGCCATTAGCGTACAGTTGTTATATAAATCAATCCCATTCGGCTCACGATGGGAAAAGAACTTCGAAAACTATGTGAAGTTCTTTTTTAAGTCGTGTGTTACCTATGTCCTTCCTTATCCGCCCGATCGTTTTTTCTTGCCGTACACCCAATTATCTGAGCCATAAAGCAGACGCTGAATCAGTTAGGGGATTCACAAGACGTGTTAACCGTCGTAAGATCTTAAGCTTAACACTTGTTTATGTAAAATAGCGGTTAAAATGGTTGG
>NW_016205970.1:0-2151 GCF_001687245.7 Rhagoletis zephyria
AGTTACCTCAACAGCAAACTGATCAAAAACGAAAAACGTAAAGCACTGCGTGACAAGTTTTATGGTACAGTAACTACTATAATTGATATAGTTTTTATCTGAGCCTCTTATATTTTTAAGATCCAAACATTAAAATTATACTATGACAGTTTCATCAATGTACGTACATACATATATGGTGCCCCTTCCAGAACAGTTTATCCTACACTTAATGCTAGAATCTTTTTCGAACACAAAACTGTATATTGCTGCGAAAAAATTCCGTTTTGCAGTACCTCCATAAAAAAAAAATCATTTTTTACACTGAGTATTAGTTCTTTATTGAAAAAATGTTTGAATAAAATAAAGGGACCCCTAGTGTTATGTGTACACATTGTATACCGGGCGAAAAAATTATACGTTTCAACAAAGGCCGTATAAATTCAAATTCGTACAAAAATTAGAAAAATTCAACAAAGTTGCACAACGACAATTTTCTAGTTTGAAGTGACTACAAAAAACCCTTGATTTTTGAATGTTTTTTTTGATCGGCCAAACACCAAGCACCAATATATTATTTTTATTATTATTATCACACATTTTCTTTCGTACAAAGCACACTGGCCGGAACTTAAAATTTTTGGCATAAACTCTAAAAAGAAAGTTATCATTTTCAAACTTGGTACGTATGTTCATCATCCTATTAGCAAGTTATGGTAAAACTTTTGGGCCGATCAGATAGCCCGTACGCCCCGCCTTCCCCTCCCCCCATATATAACGTTGCATTTGAACGACAACCTTGTTCAAAACTTTTTTAAAACTTGCTGAACCAATTTAGTGTGGCACCCATATTGTGATACATATATCAATTACCTAATCACCACAATTCAATTTGAATTTGCTTGTTAAAACATGTGGCAACCCTACTAAATATAGTTCTGAATAAAGCCTTTCAAACGTATTTCGATTGATACCACTCTCCTTCAAACACCTCAAAAATAGCTTAAAAAGAGAATATATTATTCGTCATTTAGAGGCCAATCACCTTCATTTGACCCCTCGTTTTCTGTAATCCAACGAACGGTGCGGATCTTATAATTTTTTAGACAGATGGCGACCCTATAAAAATTCTCAGGCCTAAAGATAAAACTTCTATTAAAAATTCAATCTATAACAGAAGCCACATAAATTAACTTAAAAAAATTGTCATCAAAATTTTCAAATTTTTAATCAGAAGATTTAGAAAATTTTCGGGCATGCAGTTTTGTAGCCCATTAAATTTTGGTCTAATAAAGTGCAGATTTCAAGTTGCTAAAAATGACCGTTGATTTTTTAGAATTTTTCTGTGGAGGGTGTTGCGGATTTTTTGTTATATGGAAGAAAATGCGCAACACTGTCCCGAAAAATAATTATATCAACATATCTTGATAACTTTATAACACCGCCAGAAAAGTTTACCCGATTCGCCAATCCAATTACATTTTGTCTTAAATTAATCAAACTTAAAAAATCGGATTCCTTTTAAGGCTCATGTATGGAACTATTGGTCCCATATACGTATAATTTTTTCTAAAACATCATTCCGCGAAACTTCTAATTATAGAAATATTTTTTTTTTTTTGTTAATAAATCAATACATAAATATTAAGTGCAGCGGTGCAGAACTGATGCCTTCGCTTATTATGATTGAATATAGTAATTTTATTAACAGGTGGAAACCCTATTCAAAAAAGTAAAACATTAGTGATTTTCTAGGGGCCAATCCCTTTCATTTAGCTCCTCATCTTTTGTAATCAATCCAACGGACGGTGCGGATCTTATAGTTTTTTAGATAGGTGGCGACCCTATTAAAATTCTAAATAGAAAAAGTCACTCTCCTATACAGGGAATAAAGAAAAAATCTCGCCAAAATCCGTTCAGTAGTTTTCGAGATTACCGCGTACAAAGAATCTCGCCTTTTCTTTATACTAAGAATAGATGACTATGAAATAAGGTTACTCATACGCAATGCATGAACTATTAATGAAATCATAGGGCTGGTTTCTCCAACTCAACTTAACTTAGTTATACCAATTTTCTTGACTAAGTCAAGAATAAGCGGTGTAAAACGTAGGCTAACTTTATACTTAAGTTCAAAAAGTGGCTAAACTAAGTTAAGTTGAGTTGGAGAAA
>NW_016205971.1:0-2151 GCF_001687245.7 Rhagoletis zephyria
GCCAGATGCGGGATTCTTGCGCGGGCGGTGGGAGTTTGAGTTTTAGTGGTATACGAAGCCGATTACAGATATTAATTTATTTATTATTATTATTTATTTATTTGCCTCATAAACTGAACAGAAATACAGTTCACCAGCTGAACGATAAGGTACAATGTAAGGGTTTACATGTTATTTATTCAAAATCTCAAGTAAGGTTTTCTTAATGGTAAAATGTGAGTCGGAGGTGTCAAAATAGTCGTAATGCTTATTGAAGTTCTGGCATAGGCAACGAAAAGCATCATGCATTTCAAAATTTGTTCTACAAATAGTTAGCTTAATGGGCTTGTAATGTCTAGAAGGCCTAGAAGGAATACAAAACGTGATCTGGTTCAGTAGAAAGGGACTATTGACCATCCCGTTCAAGATCTTAATCATGAACAAAACCCCGAGCATCTCTCTACGGCTGTGCAGCGTTGGCAAATTTATGAGCTTCAAGCGGCTTTTGTACGGTGGGAGATTTAATGTCAAATCCCAAGGCAAAATATTTAATCCGACTCGAGTCTGTCAGAGTGCGTTTGATATCTAGGGTTCCACACGACGGACCCGTATTCTAAGATCGGCTTGACTAGGGAGGTGAAGAGAGCTTAAGTGACATAACGATCTCTGAATTCTTTAGCCCTACGTTTGATGAAAGCCAAGACGCCCTTGGCTCTATTAACACAAGAGTTTACATGGGACTTGAATTCAAGCTTAGAGTCCATGGTTACGCCTAGATCGATTAAATTAGTTACCTGATCAACACTATGTTCACAAATGCGGTAGCTATATGATTGAAAGGGTTTTCTAGAGAAACACATAAATTTACACTTTTTCAAGTTAATTGACATATAATTTACTTCGCACCTTTTAAACACATTACTAAGGTCCATCTGTAATTGTTTCCTGTCTCCTGGGGCACCAATGAACTTAAATAACTTAACGTCGTCTGCGTACATTAAGCAACTCGAATACTTCCAAATATTTGGAAGATCGTTGATGAATAAAATAAACAGAAGGGGACCAAGGTGGCTACCTTGAGGTACACCTGACGTCACATGAATTACACGAGATGAACATTTTTTAAAGATAACCCAATGCCAATGAAATAAGAAGAAAGCCAGCGCAGCAGGATTGGAAGGAAACCAATTTTAACAAGTTTGTTTATTAGAGTTGAATGTGATACTTTATCAAAAGCCTTGCTGAAATCAGTGTAAATGGCGTCAGTTTGATAGTTACTTTTGAAACCATTGTTCACATTTGTAGTGANATCTCTTCAAATACTTTAGAAATCGCACACAGCTTAGCGATTCCCCTATAATTCGCAATATTCGACCTGCTTCTATTTTTATACAGCGGCAGGATATACGACTCCTTCCACAAAGAGGGGAAAACTCCTTGCTTTAGAGAAGCATTGACGATTTTTGTTAATGGCTTATATAGATAATCTGCACAACTTATTAGGACGCAGGAGGGAATACCATCCGGACCGCTTAGAGAAGAATTTTTTAAACTATTCAAATGAAGGAGAACATTGTCAGCAGAGATTGAAGGAATACGGATGTGGTCAAACTGTGAGAGTGGAAAAGGATAGCTAGAAGTTTCTTCATTTGGCTCGACAGAATAGTTCGATTCAAAATAATTTGCANCAGCGGCAGGATATACGACTCCTTCCACAAAGAGGGGAAAACTCCTTGCTTTAGAGAAGCATTGACGATTTTTGTTAATGGCTTATATAGATAATCTGCACAACTTATTAGGACGCAGGAGGGAATACCATCCGGACCGCTTAGAGAAGAATTTTTTAAACTATTCAAATGAAGGAGAACATTGTCAGCAGAGATTGAAGGAATACGGATGTGGTCAAACTGTGAGAGTGGAAAAGGATAGCTAGAAGTTTCTTCATTTGGCTCGACAGAATAGTTCGATTCAAAATAATATGCAAACATATCAGCAATCATATCATCATCACTAGAAATAACATCATCTAATTTCAGTGTTGAGGGAAACCCATTTATTTTACGTTTTGAGTTAACAAAATGATAAAATGACTTGGGCCTAGAAACGACGTTAATGTGAGTTTGATTAATGTAACGGGTGATTTTTTTGAGGTTAGGATTTTCATGCATTAGT
>NW_016205972.1:0-2151 GCF_001687245.7 Rhagoletis zephyria
GAGCACTTTGATGCGGGCGACGAAGAGGAGGAGTCCTCCAATCGTAAGCCTTTTTTGGTAGTTTGATTGTTTCCTACCTATCTGAATAATCACCATCAAATTCTTATTTCTATTTTCCAGAAAACGTCGATCTCAGAGAGTGGGAGATACCCGAACTGCGCGTTCTGGTGAAGAGCGTCGAGCGGGAGGCCCCGGTCAACGAGACCTGCCGCTTCCGGACCTCACTGGACAAGGTGGACTGGACGGCGGTGGCCGCCGGCATGGGCGGAGGCCGCTCCGGTGAGGAGTGCAAACGGGCGTTGAACAGCATCATTCAACAGGTAAGGGGAAAACGTTTCCTTTTCTATTTACCAATGTTTTATATTTCATCATCGACCACTTCAGGTCCGCACCCATCGCACCCTGTCGGAGATTCTGGCAGACGCCAAAGTAGTCGCTGAGAATCCATTTCGAAATAAGCGCACTGGCCGCATCAACCACCCGGACCAGCCCAAGAAGCCGCCCACGCCCTACTTTCTCTTCTTCAGCGAGAAGCGCGCCAAGTACCAGGCGGTCAATCCGGGGATGAGCCCCTCGGAGCTGTCGAGCTTCATGGCCGCCGAGTTTAAAGTCTTGAGCGAGAAGAAGCGAGCAAAGTACCGAAAGAAGTACGACAAGGCAATGGAGGAGTACCGGCAAAAGTATGCCGAGTTTCGCCGCCGTCACCCTGATCTCTTCAAGCGCAATCGAAAACCGGCGGCCACGCCAAATGACCTGGGCGTGCCAGAGAAACCGAGGAAGCCGTTCTACTTTTACCAAACACATCGAATGTCACAGGAGAAGTATCAGGCGATGGAGCCAAAGGCGGCCCGGAAAGCAATATGGACCTCCTGGAATGCCCTCTCCGAGAAGCGGCGCATGAAGTGGATCAGGAAGGCGGTGACGGACCAAGAGCGCTACGAGGAGGAGATGAGCACGTACTGTGCGAAGCACCCCAACTACCTGCGTCCGCCGCCCACGCGAAAGAACGTCTCCGNACGGACCAAGAGCGCTACGAGGAGGAGATGAGCACGTACTGTGCGAAGCACCCCAACTACCTGCGTCCGCCGCCCACGCGAAAGAACGTCTCCGTGCTGACGAGGGAGGAGCAGCGGCTGAAGAACCGGTTTGATGGGGTGCCCGAACGCCCATCTACCTCGGGCTACGCCTTCTTCACCCAGCAGATGATGGAGATGACGGAGATGACGAAGGTGCCCCCAACAGAGAAGTTGAAGATAGTTGGCCAGCTGTGGCGAGAGCTGAGCGAAGATGAGCGGGCGAAGTACAACGCCGAATTTGAGAAAGATCAAGCTCAAGTCGTGGAATGTTTTGACGCCTACCTGAAGGGGCTGCCTGAAGAAAAAAGAGAAAAGGTTTTTTCGGAGCAGCGGCTGAAGAGCCTCAGCAAGCCACGAAAGATGACCAAAGCCCAGCAAGCCCAGTTGCTCTCCTCTGCGTACACCTACTACCAGACGGAGGAGCTGATGAGGATACAGCGCGAGCAGCCCAGCAAAATGAAGGGCGAACTCATACCGGACATCAATCGACGGTGGGAGGCAATGACCAGCAGCGAGCGGCAGGTGTACGTCGACCTGGCCGAGTCGATCAAGAAGTTCCTGCCGGCGGAAAAACCAGGCACCTCGGTGTACCTGGAGCGGTCGCGGAAGAAGGCGGCGGTGAACCTCAAGGAGGTGGAGTTTGTGGAGAAGAGCGGGCTAAGGCGGCCTCCGAAGAATGGCTTTGTTTTGTACAAGAGCGAGTGCGGCTCGAATCCTGAGTTTGCCTCGCTGCTGCCCACCGAGAAGACGAAGCAGATGGCGGCGGTGTGGAAGGTCACCTTTGCTGAGCACCAGCGGCAGTACTATGTGAAGCGGTGCAGGGAGATACGTGACGCCTTCAGTGCCCTGGTGAGAAAGTATGAGGAGGTAAGTTGTGACAAATGAGTTTTGGAGTTAATCAAAAGACTAATTTGTTTTCCTCTTTAGACGAGCCAACTTCCGACACCTGAAGAAGCGGCAGCTGTTCACTGGGGCAAGGCAGTGCCTAACAGTGACAACGCGGGTGCCAACAAGAAACCAGTTCAAAACAAGTCATCGCAGAAGCCGCAGAACAAACAGAAGGCAGCTACCAGCA
>NW_016205973.1:0-843 GCF_001687245.7 Rhagoletis zephyria
GTGAATTCGTGACGTCTCAGCATTCTTCATTTTTCGGCAACAACAACAACAACAAGTTTCAAATTTTTTTAAATCGAAAAACCTTCCACACAGAAGGTGCAAAACAGTACTTTTTACAGAATTGAAATCGGTTCAGCCGTGTGGTCAGGCATCGCCGTCATACGGAAAACATTTCATTTTTATATATATACTAGCAGACCCGGCGAACTTCGCCCCGCCCAAAATTTCTTTTTATTTTATTGAAACTTTGTGGTCCAACATTTTCACCAACAATTCACGTTTACGATTTTCATTGGCACATTCGTCTGCTAAGATTATGGTTTGGTGGTCATTTGTCGCTTTAAATAACCTAAGGAAAGTGTTATATCCGTGAAGCAGTTCTTGAAATTCTCCAGTTGTGCGGCATTTCATAGCACGGTTATTCGCAAAGCGAAATAAATTTTTTCCTCTTCACTCCCTGGCGGCAACAATGACCCGGTTCTATAGTGAATGTCCTAGAAGCTTTACAGTATAGTTGGTGGCAATTTCCAAATGGGTGCGAATTATTGTTCTACGGAAATGCAATATACATATACTTATTTCAGATGAAATACCTTAAAAGTTGGAACGCATAATAATATTGGAAAATCACATCCATTGGGCCAGTCGCAACGCAGGTGCGTTCGATATACTGAATGGTGCGACAGGTCGATTTAATCTGACCTTCACGGAACCTTTTCTCACTTGGCTATTTTTAGTAATAACTCGACTTCAGCACCACTTAGGAGCACTTTTTTGCACTAGCATTGCATACATATTTAAAACATTAGCCAAATCGGATCATAATTAAGATTTTTAGTAATA
>NW_016205973.1:948-1159 GCF_001687245.7 Rhagoletis zephyria
AAAAGTTTCGTTAAAATCCGTACAACCATTTAGGAGGATTTCACTCACAAACACACCTACAGAAGAATTATAAATACATTCAAAGATAGCTAAAGTTCGGTACGTTTGTATTTTCTCCATGAGTACGGGCTTGATTTCAACTACATACATATCTCCATAAGAAGTTCCAGTTCTGTACCATAAACACTTTCAGAGATATGCAGTATAAAAA
>NW_016205973.1:1422-2151 GCF_001687245.7 Rhagoletis zephyria
AAAAAAATCGGTTCAGCCGCTCTCGAGCCTTGCGAAAACTAACAAACGGCTTTCTAAATATATATTAGTTGAGATATATTATATATTATAATTATATTTTGGCAGTACTTATCCGTTGTTTCTGATTGGCGCAAATTAATCTTGCGTAGTGATGAATTCGCCCTTGATATGGTGGTTGCTTAAAGCTATTTATATTCGAAATTGCATGAAAATTGGAAAACAGGAATCTATAAGCTTATCCAGGCAAAAAGCTACCTACGTACCGAATTTTAAGCAAATCGGACCATAAATACGATTTTTTTTTGAATAGATCGGTCCCTGGTCCACTTCTCCGAAAGAGTGGATCATATATGGTAATGTATGCTAAAAAGCTACTTACGAACCGATTTTTAAGCAAATCGGACCATAAATACGATTTTTTTTTGAATAGATCGGTCCCTGGTCCACTTCTCCGAAAGAGTGGATCATATATGGTAATGTATGCTAAAAAGCTACCTACGTACCGAATTTTAAGCAAATCGGACCATAAATACGATTTTTTTTTGAATAGATCGGTCCCTGGTCCACTTCTCCGAAAGAGTGGATCATATATGGTAATGTATGCTAAAAAGCTACTTACGTACCAAATTTTAAGCAGATCGCACCATAATAAAATTTTTTCGAATAGATCGGTCCTTGGCCCACCTACCAGAAAAAAGTAATTTTTTTTAGTCTAAAACATGGTGGTTA
>NW_016205974.1:0-2151 GCF_001687245.7 Rhagoletis zephyria
TGAGTTGTGCATCTGCTTGTGCGTATATGTATATGTACATATGTATGTACATATGTATCTATACACAATATTTATGTATGCCCATTTATATGTATATACTATGTACATATGTATGTATGTACTTATGTGGGTGAGGATTGGCGTAAGTAAGCAAACAATGCGGTCCATGAGTAGCGCTGACTAAAGGCCACATACATATGTTTGTGCATATGTATATACGTACAAAAATCAAAAGATATTTAAATTTTCTGTGGTCATTTACTGATATCACACATTCCTTTGTTTTCTTAAAATATTTTTGGATTTTGAACATCCACCTCCCAACGCCTATTTTTAGCGCAATGACAAATGTGTGAAAAATATGTGCATACAGAAGTGCATTAGGATGGTCCAAAAATGCATGCGAAACGTAAAGTCGAAATTTTATTGCTCTCACCCCTAGGATCGTGTTATTTCGGAAAGTAATATAACCCTATGTATTTTTTATTTTGAAATAAAAAAATTATTTAGAGGTTGCTCAAAGCGCTCAAAGTATTTTTTATGCATTTTATATGGGAAAAACAACTTTTCGTGGAAATGGTAGAGAATTCTTGGAAATCAAAATCTTTCGATAGGAAAACTTTAGTTTCTCTTCAGGAGATTTCCAGTAATAATACCCAATTGTTTTTTTTTTTCCCCGTTTTACATAGCAACTATATATTATAGTTTCGCCAAAAACCTTAGAAAATACAATGGGGCGACCAATAAAAAATTCTCTTATTCTTAATTGGCGCTGTAATCGCCTAAGCGATTTTGGCCGAGTTCAACAAAGCACACACGCGTTTCCTTTCTGTGCCAACTGACGCCAATTGGAAATGCCAAGCGAAGCCAAGTCCTTATCCACCTGCTAAAACACCGTTAGTATTAAAAAATTGTAAAATAAACAATTGGGCATTATTATTGGAAATGTCCTGGAGAGAACCAGAGGCGATCGAAAAATATTGATTTTTAAAAAGTCTGTATTATTTCTACGAAAACTTGTTTTTTTCCCATATAAAATAAATACATGGAAAACTTTGAGCGCTTTGAGCGACCTCTAAATACTTTATACTATAGGACAATCCTTGGGTTGAGAGCACTAAAATTCCGACTTTACTTTTTTTGGCCCACCCTCATGTACATTTGTATGTACGTGAAAATGTATAACAATTTGCATACTTAAACACATCTCCACATTTGTACATCTATACACGATCACGTACAAACTCTTTTGCTGCTTGCTTGCTCCAAAAACCGCTTTCTGATATCGCAATTTATGAAAAGCAAAATATTTGAAAACAAATTCTTCTAATCATGTTTTTATTTATAACGATTTTCCAATTAGGAGTACTATGGTGATTTCATAATCTTCTATGTTTAGTTCGTTATACTATTTTCGCAAGACTGTTATAAATAAATAGCAAATAGCATTCTTACTACGATTAGACTTGCACGTAGTACCTACAACAAAAATAAATAAATTATAAATGATAAAAAAGCAATGCAGTAATCGCAATATGCGTAAACAGTACTAATACCCCGATTCATTTAAATAGGCACATTTTTCTCTTCAATATCGAAGCTTATATCTGGACTTGTGGGCTTAACTTTAACCTCATTTTGAAAAAGGGAATAAACACTTTGAACCTTTAATTTGGTCACTTCTTTAGATTGAACCATTAATTTCAATCACAATATTTAACGGTATTAAGTATTATTGATTGACTCTAATCAAAAGATAGCGCTCTAAAAATCTCTCATCAACACCGTTCTTATATATACGACGTAACTTATACGACGTCGAACAAAAACGAGNCCCGTGGATGGACAACGTAGGAAAGGGCGCCCACGAACAAAATGTAAGTATGTCAAGTACAGAAAGACCAGTCGGAGTGGCTATTGGTGAAGTTTTTTGGTTTCGACCCAAACCGACAAACGATTGTGGTGCCAAATAAGAAGTATTCACCACTAACAAAGCTGTGTCCGAAAAACAGCTCTTTTTAATTTCCTTTTAAGTTCCAGGACTTTTTAATTGCCATCTAAACTTCAGGGCTGTGCGATAAATATTAAAAAAAAGTCACCGCTACCTATTTTTTATACCCGAGCGCACTTGTGCACAAGGGTATATTAATT
>NW_016205975.1:0-2151 GCF_001687245.7 Rhagoletis zephyria
TGTGGATCCTGAGTACCATGGACCACTATTCCCAATCGACTCCCTTACGTGTTTTTTGAACACAGGCATTGATCAGACGTAACCCCCGGTCGTGTACATTGGTAGCAGATCACCCTATTCGGTTGGGTTCGACACTTTTTGAAGTGATGGCCCCACATGAGACATTTTGCACGTCGTACATTTTCGTCGCCCCCAACAGCGAGAAATGGGTCGACGATAGTTCCTACTTTCGTATCGTTCCCCTTTGGATTTTCGCCATTTTTACAATCCTCGACTGGTTTCGAATACCTACGTTTCTGAGATGCTTTAATTGGTTTATTTTGCTTGTTCACGTATGCACATTCCTTGTCATCAGAGTCGGATCCAGGAAACGAAGCGGTATATTCCGAATGTGAAGACTCATCCGGAGAATCATGTATTGCCGAAATTTCCCGTGCCGCTGATCGCTGTCTATCCGAACGGGTTCTTTCCGGACGGGGTGTGGCAACAATGAACGAATGTGGTGCAATTCGCTGAGCGAACTCACGCAATTGCTCCAACGTGTGGACTTGTCGAGTGTGGACGAGTTCACGCAGATGATCGGATAAGGTACCAATGATGATATCGAGGTGGTCCCGTTCATCCAGACCACAGGAATTACCCTGCAATTGGAATGTCAAGTCATCGATATGTTTCAGCAGTGTTTGCGAACGTGGATCGAATTTAATCTGTGCATATGACATTATTACTTGGGCCCGAGTATGTTTGTTGAGGAAACGAGCACGAAGTTTCGTGCAAAAATCTTGATAATCTCCGAAGTTTCTCAGTTCGGTGAAGTACCATTGTCGAGCGGCCCCCGTGAGTGTGGGTACCAAACGCGTTACCAATTCATGGTCGGGTACTCCAATCTTATATCGAAATGAGCCAATAATAGCCAAATAATCTTCAACCGATAGAAATTTTTCGTTCACATGAACGCCATCGAATTGAGCACGTCCCATCCATGATGGTAAGCCGCTGAATTTCCTATCCATTGCATCCGCTTGGGCAGATTCGTCGAATATAGTGGCTTGATTTGGTCGTGATTGTGGTGGACCGGATAGCGAATAATTCGGATATAAATGAGATGGTTGATTAATTGGTTCTTGGATATGTGACGTTCTAAGACCACGGTAGGTATTGATCGTTTGAGTCTGTAAGGTTGAAGAACCACCCAAAGAACCATGCGAAGGATCCACCGAGGGTGGTATCCAGGTATGATTCCAGGTCGTTGGCATGGTTTGGTTCATATCACGAACGTCAGGAATTTGTGTCTGCAACTGAATCCGATCACGGATCATTTGCTGTTGCATCTGTGTTTGGGCTCTCAGCAACTCAGACACCATTACAGACAGTTGGCGTAATGAGGGTGTTGGTTCCGTTCCGCCTGACACTGAATTGAGAACGCCTGGTTGAGCATCTGAATTAACCGTACTGGTGGTCAGGGTATACCGTGGTTCAGTTGCCTGAACCGAAGTCGGTATATTCTGGTTTGGAATCGAATCTGGTATGGTTAAGGGTAAATATTGTGATGGGACAGTATTTTGAGTTCAACTAATCGTTCCCCGTTCATTCTCAAAGCCATCGAAGGTCTAGTTCAAACTTAATCGGGAATCGCCCAACGGGATTCCCGTATTCGGTGAANAATCGTTCCCCGTTCATTCTCAAAGCCATCGAAGGTCTAGTTCAAACTAAATCGGGAATCGCCCAACGGGATTCCCGTATTCGGTGCAGACATCCGAAGTTCACGAATCTTCGACTGAAAATTTCCGTTCAGATCTGCCTGGCGTGTAGGCGACTCGGGTTTTAACTTTAACCGAGCGATAAAAATAAGGTATCATTTGATGAAGACGACTCTGAGGTGTTAACACCTCATTCGCCTTCACTTCCCGATATGCTCTCTCACATATTTCCAACTCACTCATTGGGTGTAGGGCATGAGATTTTATCAACCATAGTTGGCCAACGTAAGCAGATATTTTACCATTGAGGGCGGCTATTNGCCTGGCGTGTAGGCGACTCGGGTTTTAACTTTAACCGAGCGATAAAAATAAGGTATCATTTGATGAAGACGACTCTGAGGTGTTAACACCTCATTCGCCTTCACTTCCCGATATGCTCTCTCACATATTT
>NW_016205976.1:0-2151 GCF_001687245.7 Rhagoletis zephyria
TACTAGCACACTGACTGTTTTTATTTTCGTGTCGTTTTGTGCCTTCTTAGTTCACCTACTATTCAACGTCCAATGAATTGTCACGCTCATCCACGACTACTCAACAAAGTCAAACTAACATTGAGCGCTCGCTTCGCGTTCACTATTCGATTCGGACGCGTTCTACATATAAATTAAGAATAAATCGGCTTTATTTACAAAAATGCTAATCAAAATAAATTTTTTTTTTTAACTCGCCAAAAAATAATAATATGATGCTCATAACTCATTGCCTACCGCTAATTCCCACTACACGACTCTTCCCAATGCAAAATTGTCATGCTCAGATTTTCAAAATTTTTTTATTTGTCGCTCGCGTATATCTACTACAAACAGCGTAACTTGCCTGCTCACTCTGATTTACATTAAGTATGAACTCATTCACACTCTCACTGCACTAACAATACTTAAATAGCACAAGTAGATAGTCATATTCACCGCTGTGCTCAAATATCAGTTACTAATTGCATTTGTGGTTGTTGTTGGTATTGTACATACATTTTTAGCTCTTATTAATAGCTAATCGCATTACTCAAACGCTGTTACTCTTATAAAACATTCCCTTTAAGAAAAATTTCAGCTAAGGTTATGTTGCTGTTCTATAACAACTAGCCCCGATAAGATTTCCATTTTGATACCGCACTCACCCGGAAGCCTATGCTCTATCTTAAACGGTAACTGCCGAAGCTTAAATTTTCTTAGCTGCGCTTGGATCGCCTAAAAATCTTGTACCTGGGAATTTTTGTATTTTCCTGCAGAGTGCAGGGCAATCTCAGAGTAAATACCTTTTAGGCTCTTCTTCAGAAATCATTGTTGTGGAACCCAGAATGTTCTGTATGTCTGCCTATCAAGATATATCCTGTAAGCAGCCAATTGCCATTGGAACTTTGCTTCTACGGAAAGTAAGCATTTGTTTTGATGTTCCCATGTACCATTCAGATCGTATTGCAAAATTCATATGGCCCCTGCTTCTTTAAGGAAAGATTCACTTTTCCAGAGCCCATTATTGACAGCTTGTCTCTCTTCTCTTTCCTGGTACGACACTTTACTTTGATATCCATAACTGTGGTAAAAGAAATGTACTGCCATTTGGTCTAAAAATTTAGTTTTTTAGCATAATGGCACAGTTTATAAAATTTTGTTTAACTCTTTATATAAAGAGTGCTTGTTAAAGATATGACTGTGTTACATAAATTTTCGTAAGAAGTTATCGAAAATTACATTAAAATCGTAATTTTTTTAACATATGGACGTAGTTTTAAAAACTTATGCTGCGAGTCTATGCAGTATAGAAGCTTTTATTGAAACGCAAGCCTAATGTGTACCGAAAAGTTTTCATTTATACTTTTTAAAGAAAAGTTACGCTTTGAAGGGTATTTTTAAAGAATTCCCGAAAAATCTCAAAGAAGCAAGCAATTACAAAATGCCAATTATTTCTTTTAGCCAGGGCTTTGGAGCAAAGGTTTTTTTTTATCGCTCCGCTGTAGCTCCGCTCCGGTAATTTATTTCGCTCCGGGCTCCGCTCCTACTTCATTCCCGCTTCCAATAAAAACCTTTTTTATTTATTTATTTATGTATCGAGCCCTAACAGCCAAAAACGTAGGCATATAGAATCTAGATATATGTATGCAATTCTGCATCCAAAAGAAAACTTAAAAAATACCAAGTTAATCAATCCATTTTATGCGAAATTATTTAATACGGTTATTTTTAGTAGCAAAAAAATAATAATTTAAGTAAATAAAATTTTTTTTAATTTTTATTGAGCTTGACGCCGCACAGTGCTTCGACTATATGGAGGCAGATGGAAATAATAGTACACCTGCAGCGATTTCACAGAAACTTGACATGTGCTCTAGTTTCNTAATTGTCACGCCCTCTACTCTTGTGGGCGGAAACATTAAACCTCATCCGATTTCGATGAAATTTAGTTTGTAGTCTTTATTTTATTAGAAAAACCTAAATATAAAATATGGGAAAGATTGGATTACTATAACGTTCAAAACTCACAATAAATGTGGGCCCAGTCATTAAATGTGATGGAATTTTGGGTAATTTTTGTATCCTGCTTTCCTCTCTCAGAAAACAAAGGTTATACAATAAAATGACTTA
>NW_016205977.1:0-2151 GCF_001687245.7 Rhagoletis zephyria
CAGTTTTACTAGTCCGAGTCCGAGGAATACGGGATTGCACCTAATATGTGTTCTATAAGTGAAACATTTTTGATCATAAATATCATCTTTTAGGATAGATCTCAATTCCTGCGCCACTTATCGGAAGACAAACAAACTGATCCTTCTAAAAACTTTTGCACAAAATATGACAATCATTAAAATTTGGGAGAAAATGGTTCCCAACTGAATGATTCTTGCAATTTTATAGGTGTATAAAATTTTATTAACTTATAATAAGTGGTTCCAGAGAAAAGCGATATGAGAATTTCAGTTTGTATGGGCGGTGCCACGCCCCCCTTTCCAAAATCTACCACTCTTCGCCGTAAGTACGGTATTGACAACATACGTTGCTGTGTCAAATTTCGGGACGTAGACGTTATCTACCACTTTTCGCGATAGGTACGTAATTGATATCGTAAATAGCTGTTTCAAATTTCGGGGCGTTAGCTTAAGCGGTTCCATAGATAACCGATATGAGAATTTCAGTTTGTATGAGCGGTGCCACGCCCCCTTTTCCGTTATCTACCACTTTTCGCGATAAGTACGTAATTGATATCGTAAATAGCTTTTTCAAAAATTTCGGGGCGTTAGCCTAAGCGGTTGCAGAGATAAGCGATATGAGAATTTCAGTTTGTATGTGCGGTGCCACGCCCTCTTTTCCCAACTACCACTTTCCAATTATCACTTTTCGCCGTAAGTACGGTATTGACAACATATGTTGCTGTGTCAAATTTTAGGACGTTAGCATAAGTGGTTCCAGAGAAAAGCGATATGAGAAATCCAGTTTGTATGGGAAGTGCCACGCCCACTTTCTCAGTACCTACCATTTTTCACCGTAAAGCTTAGTATCCAGCTCTTAAGAAAAGCAAAAACTCCATATAAAATGACGTACAAGAAATGGCTAAGAAATTTTCTTGAGTCAAATTTCCTTAAGGCAGTACGCAGTTCTTCAGAAATTTAGTACGCTTTCTACTACGGTTTTCTAAAGTTTTTTGTGAAAAAAGAGCACAAGGCAACCCAGGTTTGCAACAGAAATATATGCCCGTTCCATTATTTCTTGAGGAAAGAGTGAGGCAACAGGCTGTGNTTCTTAAGAGCTGGATACTAAGCTTAAGTAGGGTACTTACAATCTATGCATCTGTGCTAAGTTTCAGTTCTCCAACATAATTGGTTGTAGAGATATAATGGTTTTCACATTTTAGTCTATATGTCAGATACCACGCCCCCTATATATCGGGATTAACATTTCTGGATTAGAGGAAGTTATATATATCCTTTAAATCGCTGTATGTTTCATTGACATCGAGCGAACGGTGCCTTCAAAAAAGGGGTTGCAAAATTTTCTTGTTGGATGGCGTTTTTTTTTGCTGGCCAATTAATTCTTCTTATAAAGAATTAGGAAGAAACTTTAAATTACAAAAAAAAAGAAATTTCTTGTGGCGTATTTATATATAGATAATTGTGTCCGTGGTCAATCCATATCTACGCTCAATACTACTTTTGTCTGCTATATTGGAGTTTACTAACTCCTACAAAACTTGGCATAGTTTTTAAATTTTTCAACAAACCTTTTTGTGGTTTGCTCCGAACCCTTAACAAGCCCGCTATTATACAGTTGTTAAATACAGTTATTATTAATAAAAAAAAAACTAGACTAAAAAATTTATACTATACGTATTACGAACTTATTTTATATTATTTGCACTTATAGCCTATTTCCACCAAAGGCTTAACTGCAGTTAAGAGCTCAGAAAAGTTCAAATAATTCCAACCCTGATCGGAAAGGTTTTCATTTCTTAAGTTTTGTTTTTTTTTTTGCTTTCGTTTGCTTCTACTTAATAGGTGGAACCACCCCCTTCGAGTTGTAATCTCCGTTTTTCAAACGGCATAAACTGCAGTTAAGGCATGGTGCAAATCAACTTTTATATAGATTTGTTGTTTTATAATACAGAAAATTGTTTATGAAAAATGTACAATATTNATGGTGCAAATCAACTTTTATATAGATTTGTTGTTTTATAATACAGAAAATTGTTTATGAAAAATGTACAATATTCAAAAAATAATAATGAATATACACAAATACACACATAATTAACGGTCATTATTGAAATTAATAATTGTGCTGAG
>NW_016205978.1:0-2151 GCF_001687245.7 Rhagoletis zephyria
CCCAGTAATAGACAATTTTGGAATCGGTGTACAGATGTATTTTTTCGAAGTGAATGTCGAGTCGGTCCACGAGAAATGTTTTCAGTCGCGTCGCGATTAACGATGCTAACAGCTCCAGCCGTGGAAGGGACAGGCTGGTGAGCGGTGCGAGTCGGGACTTGGCCATTACTAATGAGGCATCCGACGTCCCGTCGTGGTAGTGATGTACGAGATACGCCACGCAAGCGTACGCCGTTTGCGAAGCGTCGCCGAACACGTGTAGGTGATGGGTACGGACGGATCGCGTTGCAGGCGCAAACTGACGAGGTATTCGACACTCATGGAGATCCTCCAGTTCTGCAGACCATTGCAGAAACTCGTCGCGTATATCTTCGGGGACGTCGTTGTCCCAGGGAAGGTTGGTTTCCCACATCCGTTGAATGATTTTTCTACCGCGGATCGTGAACGGCATTAACAGGCCGAGTGGGTCGTACACTGANCCCCATAGACCGGGCCCGTCGGCCGATCTCCGATCCCGTAAAGGTGAGGGTATCATGCTCGGGCGACCAGACGATACCGAGCACCTTGAAGAGATGGCTAGCTCGTTCCTCGATCGATGCAGGATCCACTCCGGTGGACAGCAGATGACCAGCGACAGCCGATTCATTCGTCTTCCATTTTGCAAGCTCCATGCCTGCCGACCCCATAATTGTACGAAGGTGGTCGGTGAAGGCTATCGCCTGCTCAACGGTAGGGAAGCTGCGTAGGAAGTCATCCGCGTAGAAGTGGTTCCCCAGTTCTTCGGCGTGATGCGGATCGGTTTTTCGCAGATGTTCGCGAATGGTCGCAGCGAGGATGAAACCGCTTGAGGCCGCGCCCCACGTTACACGAGTCATTTCAAGACAACGAATTTCGTCGTGATTGGGAGGCCTCCACAAGAAGCGGAACAAAGGACGATCCTCGGCATGGATTCCGATCCTCATGTACGCCTTGGCAATGTCAGCGGACAGTACCACGGGGTGTATACGGAAGTTCAGCAAGACGGTGACCAGATCTGGGTTCAGATTAGGACCGGGGAGTAGGTACTTGTTGAGCGACAAAGCTCCAGGGGCCGCGGCGGAGCAATCAAAGACGATTCTCCACTTGTCCCTGTCCTCATCATGCGTGACAATGGCGTGATGAGGCATGTAGTACGATCCATCAGCTTCGTTCTGACCGTCCGGGTCGAAGTCCTTAACCTCCGTGGCAAACCCCTCGTCGGTGAACCTCATTATTTCTTCGTGATAGCGCTGGTATCTTGCCGGAGTACGGTTGAGTTGTTTCACCTTCTTCTGCAGTCGGTCGATGGCGATTGGTTTGTTGTTCTTCAGTTCGTTGATGTTTGGCTTTTTCGGGAATGAAACGGTGTATCGCTGACCCGTGTACTGAAGACGTGCAGAAAACTGCTTGACGGCAGCCTCTTCGTCGGCTGACAAACTTGACGAAGTAACTTGGTCGGTGATTCCGATGACATCGAGACGCCATAGGTTCTTGACAGACTCGACCGGTACCGCTAGTGCGGCTGCGCAACAGGCGTCCTGAATCGAGACGACAGTAGCACTCACGGCCTTTGCCCGGTTATCTCCGGTAGTCGGCCCGCCGAGAACCCATCCAAAGATGGATTCGTAGGCATAGAGGTCACCATGCACAAGAACTGGTGCGCGGTGAATGAGAATTTTGTGAATTTGGTCGATGCCGATGAGCAAGGCTGGTGGTGAGTGTGACCACTCGTTGACGAGAGATCTATCCGCGATCGGATGTCTCTCGTTGAACTCAGCAATTGATCTAGCGTCGTTCTCTGAATGAGAGTTGTGCGGGTTCACTCGGAACTCATGTTCGTAAGCGAGAACATCGATGATCTGGTCGTTTCGGGTGCTGGCGNTTCTCTGAATGAGAGTTGTGCGGGTTCACTCGGAACTCATGTTCGTAAGCGAGAACATCGATGATCTGGTCGTTTCGGGTGCTGGCGAGTTGCACGTTGAAGCGTTCGGTTGTGATACAATGCGAACTGGCGAAAGCTTCGATTTTCATCTTTGCCCGCTGCACTGGTGTAGCGTTCGAAAGTAGTTTCCGGGCGTTCGGGGACAGGAACGTTAGCGAGCTCCCGTGGTCCAGGAAGACTCTGATGGGGAT
>NW_016205979.1:0-2150 GCF_001687245.7 Rhagoletis zephyria
GTATTTCTTATGGTAACTAGCAAGTATTTCGACGACTCCTTTAGGTGGTCCGACGATGGATGGATTTGCAATTGAAAAATTCTTTGGATATTGGAGAAATTTTTAGTATTGAATACTCACTAAACATACACACTATTTACTTTTTTACAATGATACCTTTCAGCCATCTGTGACTAAATTTTCGCAGCTGAAAAATTTTTCTCTAACTTTGAGGGACTCTTCAGCAACAACTCAATTAATTTTCATCATTATTTCGAACTTTTTAATCGGAGCCTTTAGAAAACTTTTGAGTTTGCAGTTTTATAGCCCATCAAATTTTAGTATAATAAAGTGGATACTAAAGTATTTAAAAAACGCGTTGAATTAAATTTTTTTGAGATATGAAATTCATGCTCACGTTCAGAAAAACAAAACTATTACAAATAAATAACATGTTAAGCCACTCCAAACTTCCATTTTATTGTGCTGGGTTTATTAAAAGAACAAAAATTAATGTCAGAGAATGTTCTTTCGGGTAATAAAAAAAATTCTGATATCCAGCTTTGTTTTAAGTGTTTTGCTTAAAATTAAAAAAAGGTCTAGATCAGAGGTACCCAAACTTTTTTTTTCTCGTAGACCACTATCAAAATTTTACTGATTTCGGTGCTGCTACATTTCTGCCATATTTCCAAAACTCCTCAAAAAATGTAGCGTAGCGGCTGAGCTCCGACCCTAAGTTCAGAGTGAAAAGAATGGAAAGAAAAATTGTGTATTTTCCTGTTCTCTGACCTTCTTAAAGCAGAGTTCGTAAAGCCATCGAAATATGCTCTCGCTCTAAGGAGTTTTATTTTCTGATTCATATGCCGCGCTAACTGGAAAAAAAATTATAAATTAGTGTTTCGCGCTTTGTGTTAGGATTGCATGTGAACCGGAGCTCCTTAAAAGCCAAGAAATCTGAAAATTAGAATCGTAACACTTCAATGAGTTTTTTTTAAGTCTCAATACGTTCATTTTTTATCGAAATGGAAAAATTTTCAATTTTGCTCCTTAAATTTTTTTGAGTTGTGCATTATATGCTTATATTCATAGCGTAAAGCCAAGTGAATATGTTTTTTTTTTACTATCGAAAACAGAAAAATTTTCGTGGACCCCATATTTTCACGCCAAATTAGACCACCGTCGAGTGTCCCCTGGGGGTTCAGCTGGACCACTTTGGGAATCACTGTTCTAGATGGATCAACCGATACTAAAATTTAATGAGCTATAAACTGCATACTCAAAAGTTTTCCAAAGATTCAGATTAAAAGGTTTGACATTTTGATAAATATTTATTGATATTTTCTAAATTTTGTATAAAGTTTGAAACTGTAATTCAACATTGACAGATACTTTAATTTTTATGATTTTGATAACGCATGAACAAAACGTTGTACAAAAGAATATACATACATATAAAAAAATCCACACGTGAACTGTTTGAGTCGCTGAAAGTTCTGAAGTATTGATAAAAATAATTTAAGAAAACCTACATCTTGTCTTGGTTTCCAAACATTGTGAAATGTTTGCAAAGCAACTGCAGCCAGAAAATAAGCTCTCTCTGAGTGATGCAAGGACATTGGTAAAACTCTATGTCTATAATTTAATTCTCTACTTTTCAATTGCTATTTTCATTGCTTCCTTTTTACGGTTTTATATTTGAATTTTGATTATGAAACTTTTAAGTGAAACGAAAGATATCGCAATGCAAATGTTATTGATCTTTGCGGCGAGTATCTTTTGCATTCAACTTTCTTCTCATTTCCCACTTAATTTAGTTGCATAACCGCAATTGTACTAATTAATCAATCGTAATGCTTGCAGACACAAAATGGCGTAATAAAACATTTATTCGAAAGTTTTCCAGTTGAGACACTAACTCATTTATTTTAACTGCCCGGCGCGTCTTGTACATACATATATGTATATGTATGTATGTAGATGAGCGCTATGATTTTAAAATTTGCCATTCAAAGTGTTTAATGACAATGCCGGTAACGAGGTTGACTTTGCCGGAGCACCTTTCAAATGTGTAATTAATCAAATCACAATAAAGTGAAAGAATATGTAAAGTGACACCACGCAGCACGCATCCATGCATGCATATGTACATACATTAGCGCTTAAATACAAAC
>NW_016205980.1:0-2150 GCF_001687245.7 Rhagoletis zephyria
GTGAAATGGGATTATCCGGAATGTATAAAGAAACGCAGCCAATATGTATCAACATGGAGGGTAGTTTGCAGGATATCCGAATAGTGCGGTGATATTCGGATAGCGTACAAGTATTGGGAAATAATAATTGTTCGTGACGGGTGGAACATTTTAACTCGTTGTTTGTTCAAAATTTTGTAAATTCTCTATAGCTATTCATTGGATAAGTGTATAACTGTTAACACATGAAGTCAGATATCAGTTTAGTATTAAATAGAATTTAATTATACTTACATACAATTTACACAGAATTTTAACATTTTCCAAGCGTGACGGGTTGGAGATCGATGACACCCGCTTCTTGGAATTTCGTTTCCCAATTTTAGACAAACATACATATTTCGTTCATAGCGGCTTTCTTGAATGTAGTTAGTATTATGTTAAGTATCATTTTATGCTTTAATGGCATTATTATACTTTAAAATAAAAAAAAACAAAATTTTAGCTTGTGACGGGTGGGACGAATAACCATTGAGGACACATAGTTCATGAGTAAAATGAACGCTACCGGTTTGATATGAATATTTATATAATTTTTAATAACGGGACCTCATTTGAACAATGGGAAACCGAAGAATTCGTATGTTACGTTAGAAAATACTACATATTATTCTGTTTTTATCCTCGCCATAAATGCATATTTCTAATAACTTACCACCATTTTAAGGTTTAAGAATTGTTCATTTTTTCTGGATAATTATTCTTTGCATTCTACATGAGGAATGCCTTGAAAACTTGTTGCAAAAATATTACAGCATATTACATATGAATTTATAACAATAAAATAGAGAAAATAGTGAACAATAAATCGATAAATATCTATTTAAAAAAAATTATTTGGCCTGCTTTTCTGTTTTTGCAGATTTAAACACAATTTATGTAACTTATTTTTTTACCTGAGGTGTCGTCTTCGCTGGAATGGCCCTTATTTAGTTTGCAACTAGTTCAGTAAATTTTAGAATAATTTTGCGCATCAGTTCAAATACTATTAAGAATATCCAGACAACTAAATGAACGGATATTAACAGTGTATCCATATTATTTTTTATCCATATACATGAATATCCGAACGGATACTCGAGTAACCCGATAGTCCCAGCCCTAGAAGTCTGACGTTCATATCTACTTGATGACATAAATAAAAGGTTTTTGAACTTCGAGTTCAAACTGATATGTAAACAAGTAATTAATAGCAAAAAAACCGACTTCAACTCTCATATAAATATATATATATATATATATATATATATATATATATATCTCATGATCCACTGATCGGATCTTAACCAGATTAGTACGGGACCACCTCTGAGACACTATCTTTCCGATGCAAAAAGAATTGACGTGGTCCAAATTTATGCGGTAACATACATAAAAAAAACAATAATAAATAAATAAAAAATATTCCGACGAACTGATAACCTCCTCCTTTTTTGGAAGTCGGTTAAAAAAGGAAATGTACTCCAAGTTGATATTAAAAACGGACTTAAAAGACTTGCACAATTTGCACGCAAATTGAACGAAAAAGATAATAATTTTTAATTTAAGATTCCGTTTAACAGCTAGTTTAAAATATTATACAGTCCACTTAAAATCAATTATACTTAAGCTTGACTTACTTGTGCAAAATACAACTTCTGTAAATATGCATATACATATATACATATAGTTATATGTACGTAGAAAATTGTTAATTAAATTTATTACCCATAAAATTATTACAGCACTATTGAATAATTGCACCGCAGTAAATAATTTTATTAATGTTATGGACATCGAAGAATTTCAATTATAATAAAATGGAACTAAAAATGTACTCTGAATGCGACTGATATTCAATTACATATAATTTTTAACTTCGGTTAGAAAATTGTTTTATCGATCCAGTTCAAACGATTAAATGCAAAAGATAATACAATTTTGGTTACATCCAAGCCAAATTGAACAGGTAGCAACAGCAGAGCAGCTAATTTGTTTTTTTCGTGCATTTAATTTTTAACTTGTTATATTAATCTAACACATTTTACTCTAAAATGTCATATTTTGCTTACCTTTTTGACACAATCAACATTACACGCAGCAAATTGTTTTAGCTCTGGTGCTAATACCTA
>NW_016205982.1:0-2150 GCF_001687245.7 Rhagoletis zephyria
TTATTTAGCTTTAAAACGGCGTTAAGATTAAGTCTCTACAATGAGAAGATCCCGATTTGAAGAAGTACATGATTAGTCAGAATCACGAAAAAATCCAAACTTTGACAGATCTCCGAAGAAAAAAATTAAAAAAAAACCTCGAATGAAGGAATATAATAACACCGTCGCCAAAAAAAAATATCAAAAATCAACGTTAGTTATTAGCAACTTGGTACTTGCACTTTATTAAGCTAAAATTAAATGGGCTATAAAATTGCACTTAGCATTTTTCTAAAATTGCTTAAAAAATTTTTTTGTTGTTGAACATTTTTTTTACTTTTTCTAATTTTTCTACAAAGTTTGAAATTTCGAGTTACGTATATGTTTCATCTTAGATAATGAACTGTATCTTTATAAGAAAATAATAAACATTAAACCAACAAAAGAAAAATAGCCAAAACTGGTCAAAATATCGTCTACCTATTATTTTTCACATGACTCGTCAGTGCACACATTTTTAAAATCTATTGCAGACGCTTCAAGGACTAAGACCGAAGCAACACTGTTTACAATAAAATAAATTCAGTTTTTCTTGATAAAAATTTGACATGCTAGTCCTGACTTAGTATCAAACAAAATTTTGTAACCCAAAACTTAAACTATCCCAACAAGGCAAAGATGTGATGGTTACTTTTACGACGAGGAAGATTAAACAACAAAACTCGGTACTGATACTAATAGGCTGATATTAAAGTTCCGTTTATGGATTCAATATACAAAAAGCATTTGTCGGACAATTATTTATTTCATGATATTCGCACGCTTATCTGTATACACACATATTTACATACAGTTACCATCAAAAATATCCATACGCTGACGTTTTGACGATTTATTAAATCTTCCATACCAAATTTTCCTTACTTTTCATAAAAACATATTTCAGTCATTTCCCAGAAATATTCTGAATAAGCAGTTTTCTAGCCCTTTAAATTTTAATATAATAAGATGCCAGTTTTAAGTCTCTAAAAATTACCGATGAGTTTCGAGAAATCGAATTGAAAAGTTGAGAATTTGGATGCAAATTTCTTGGTATTTCTTGAATTTTCCCCCGAGTTCTATAGTATATGAAATTAAAAAATTTATCTGATAAGAAAAATTTGGTAAGGAAAATTAAATAAAGAAAATCGTCAAAACGTCAAGGTATTGATTATTTTGACGCTGACTGTATGTACATATGTATTTACTATGTATGGTTTATACACGGCAGAACAGACAATCGCAACTTATTATGCAAGTAGATCATCCTCCCATAGATTTATTGTGCAATTTTACGAGTTAATAGCAATTATGGAAAAAGTTAAAGAAAAATACGAGTAGGTACGCATGTGCGACAACAACAAAAGCCAACACTTAAACCAATTATAATTCGAGTGTAAAGCAGTTTTGACAACATGCCACACAATCGCTAACAACAATAGCACAGCTATGAGAACTAAGTAAACTAACTACTGAGCCAGCAGTAAATAAAAAGAATTTCTCATTCTTTAGTTCATTATTGACGATGTATGAACATATATACAGTGACTCAAACAAACGACCACGTGTTGTTTTTTTTTAATGTATAATAACCAAACCCGTGTAAACCACTGTCTCAAACTTTTACACACAATTTAGGAAAATTCAACAAATTTTCAACTTTTTATTCTGAATTTTTAAAAAATTTTTGAAGGTATGAACTCGTAACTTCTACAAAAAAAAATATTGATTTTCGAGAATTCCAATTATTGATTTTGAAGAATTCCATACCATTTCCACGAAAACTTCTTTTTTCCCCATACAAAATACATGGACAAGTTTTAGCGACCTCTAAATATTTTTTTATTTCAAAATAGGGGTATACTTTTTGTCGATATGGAACAATCCTAGGGGAGGGGGGGAGCATAAAAATTCCGACTTTACTTATTTTGGACCACCCTAATGTACATACTAGAGATGTTAATTTTTTCGATTTTTACGATTTTATTTATGTGCAAAAAAGTCATTCGTTCCCATGTTTTTTTTTTTAAATACCAACACATCTTAATTCAACTTTTAATGATGTTCGTTCATCCTATCTTTCACCTTTCTCTTTCATCCTTTGAATGAGTTTATTGGCAAAGAAATAAAAA
>NW_016205984.1:0-2150 GCF_001687245.7 Rhagoletis zephyria
CCCTGTAGGGAAAACACGAACTAGTGAACCAAATTTCTAGTTCAGTAGTAGTTCTTTTTCGCCAAAAGCANGGCGCCTTTCAAACGCACTGAAACTATTGCGTATCTTTGTATGCATGTACAGTTTTGCTAAGTTATTTAAGACGGCAAATATGGCTTCCCTGTAGGGAAAACACGAACTAGTGAACCAAATTTCTAGTTCAGTAGTAGTTCTTTTTCGCCAAAAGCAAACCAGTCCGATAGTAACTAGTCCCGCACCAGTCCAAAAGCAGTGAAATGTGGTACTTTCACTAAACTATTTTATTTCAAATTTTAAACGCAGGGAAGGTAATCAATACGAACGTTGTACTGTGCGGACGTGTTTTTCTTCGCTCTGTGCTCTTTTGGTATCTGTATGCTGTATTATTAAATCTATTAACTGAAGTGGCTATTTGCCTAATGCCTAGTCAAATGTGACAGTGACACTTTTCAAAA
This sequence comes from Rhagoletis zephyria, assembly GCF_001687245.7. Classification (NCBI taxonomy): domain Eukaryota; kingdom Metazoa; phylum Arthropoda; class Insecta; order Diptera; family Tephritidae; genus Rhagoletis; species Rhagoletis zephyria. The sequence continues at coordinate 474 of NW_016205984.1, forward strand.
CAAAATAATATTGTTATTCGACAAAAGAGTTCATTATGACATGTGTGTGTGGTCAAAGAGTAGAACGCGCGCAATCTAAAAAGAAAATTCAATGTGCTAAGTGTAATGACTTTTTTCACTTAAGCTGCGTAAACATTTTGCCGGCTGATGCTGAGTTCTTAGTAAAAGCCAATAAGCCATTTCTTTGTAATGGTTGTGCTGCTGATCGTCGTGACTCGCTTTTTTCGCCTCCATTGACCTTCGTTCCTGAGAACGGTGTTGTTGCTAGTTGTTCGTTCAATTCGGATGTTATACACAAACCAAGTAACAACAATGCTAATCTCTGTCAGCAGCAAAATATGCCCAAATTAGTTTCGACATCACAACCAATGGAGAAAGAAATCGTACCTAACGTAAATGCAAGTGGTTTGAAGCAGCAAATTAATATGGAATCTATTCTAAAAGAGCTTGTCGCTCTTAGAGAGGAAAATGCGCATATTTTATCTTTGCTTAGTGCCCTGCTTGAAGACAAAAATCAGCTAAAAATGAAAACGGAGTCTGAACAATCTGAACTTCATTCTTTACGAGAAAAAATTCGTTGTGATGAGACGTCTTGGGCTATTAAATCGCTAATTAATGAAATTAAATCTCTCCACGATAATATGTGCTTCTCAGCTAACAACAATTTTGTTTCAAGCGTAAAGCAAAAATCTAACTGCGCAATAACTTCGGATTTCTGTTCTTCTTGTTCATCTTCTGCTGTGGCCTCTGACTACTCTAACGCCAACGGTGCGTCGCCTAATATTATTGCTGCCTTGCCGGCCAACCCTTCGTTACCTTCTTGCGCTTCACCTGCCTTACCAGTCGTTACTGCCTTACCAGCCGTTACTGCCTTACTAGCCGCTACTTTTGATCAAACATGCACTACACCAGTTGTTTTTAATTCTTCTTTGAGCTCCCGTACCTATGCTGCCGCTGCCGCCGCCGCCTCGGCTAACGCCAACACTGCTTTGCCTAATATTGTTGCTGCTTTGTCGCCCATCTCTTCGTTATTTTCAGGTGCTGCTCATACACTGCCTGATGCACAGTGGACAACTGTGCAAAACAAAATACCCAAAAAACAAAAAAGTCGAATGAGTTAGTGATCGGCCGCAACCAAAGCAAAGACTTGGAGGTTGTTGCTAATAAAAAAATGGGTTCACATTGCGTCATTCAAACCTTCAGTCACTGAAGAAAATATTATTGAATATGTTGCTAAAAACGCCAAAATAGACCGTAGTCAGTTGGCTTGTTATAAATTAAAAAAAAGGTGTGGATGCTAGTGTCTTAAAAAAGGTTAATTTTAAACTGGGCGTTGCTGCATCTTTGTTGGATGCCATTTTGAACCCGACGCTCTGGCCTGCGGATGTTAAAGTCCGGCCTTTCAAATTTTTTCAAAAAGAGGGTCTTCCCAGCAAGCAGCCTTAGACGTGCAAAAAAGCATTGGCCTTAAACTTTACTTCCAAAACATGTCTGGAATGCGTACTAAAGCAAAGGAAATTTATTTGCAAACGTCTCGAGGGGAATTTGATGTCTACGTTTTCGTTGAAACCTGGTTAAATAATAATTTATTTAATGAGGAGTTTTTCGATTCGGACTTATTTCAAGTATACCGCAAGGGTAGAGATGCAGTGAAAACAGGCCACCTTAAGGGTGGTG
>NW_016205985.1:0-2150 GCF_001687245.7 Rhagoletis zephyria
GAATGTTTCGAAAATACGTATGCATACATACATATAGTACAAATCTGTTTTTCCTTTGTATGTATGTATGTATGTATATGTAATTATAGTATATGTATGTATATTATATGTTTATGCATACAGTAGGCACCGTAAATAACAGTTACTTTTTTCCAACAGCTAAACTTGGCGAGATATTTTTAAGTCGAAAATAAAAGTCCTTTCCTAATAATAAACAAACCGCTTATCCAAATTAAACAAGTTTGGTATCAACTGAAAGACTAAAATAGCTTTAAAACTGAAAAATAGTTAAACGAGGAAAGTCAGCAGAAAGCCAGCTATTGAAAAATATTGAAATAAAAATTTTTTTTTTAATTACCATAGAACAAACCTTGGGTCAGGTATATGCATTTCTTTTGTATTAAATTATTAGAAAAAATATATATATATAAATAGAAGTGGTAGCCTTCGATCATTATTTCTGTTTAAAAAAACTATTTAAGTCCTCTTTTATTTGGTACCAAATTTGTTTAATTTGGATAAGCGGTTTGTTTACTATCAGGATAGACTTTTATTTCGAACTTCAAAAACATCTGACCAAGTTTAACTGTTCAAAAAATAACTGCTACTTACGGCCCCTATTGCATACATAACAAAATCGCCCAAAAAACAACATTGCAAATAAAGGACATTATCATCGTCACTAAAAGTTAGATCTATTCGCCGCATGATCTTCGCATAAAGCCATGTTCACAGTGTAGATATTTTTAGAGGAAAAGTTGTTAAGGAACAACGTTTTGAGAAATTCGAATTGAAGTAAAATTGCCAAGTTATAGGAAGAGGATGCCTAGGATATATATTTTGCCTTAACAGTTTTAAATAGAAAATATCCCCTTAGAATTCCCTATGCAATACTCTGGTTTAGCACAGAAGCTGACTACTTTTCCTAAGTTTGAAATGTGCGCACAGTTCCAAAATAGTTTATATCATGGAAAAGCTGTAGTAGAGAATTAGCCTCGTGCTGAAATAAGAAGACGACGAAAACTGTCCAAAATTCTCCAGCCGCGAAGTTAGCCGAGTCGAAATGCTAGGAAATGACATGCAAGTTCTGATACGACTCGATTACCGAAATACGACTTGCACTCAACACGAGACTGAATATCTAGCTGCTTTAATATTAATTGGCCAGTGTTTGGCATAGCAAATTTCAACTAATTATCAACCTTGGCACTGGACAGTCTAGTTCAACAATGATTTTATTCACCAGTGGCTGTGCTGGATCGGACATGCAAAATCTTGACTTGCTTGATCGATGTTGGCTTCATCAAAAATATTTTCACTAGGAGTACTCTTAGGGATAAACTAGTTTTCAAGGGTAAATACATAGGGGTTAAAAATAGCTAAGTAATTAATAGTGTTTGCGATGCAAGCGAACACTCTTAATAGAGCCTAGTATTTCTGGATTTGAAACCCCTTTTTTAAACAGGAATGCAACATGTAATCGCGTATGACCAAGATGGTATATGTATTTAACAAATTCAACTTGATTATCACATTCAAAAAGCTGGGAAAAATTTCAGGCTAGGTATACTGGAGATCAGGTGCCTAGTGGCTTGCAGAAAAACTGAACAGCGTCTGCCTGGAATCCGAATTCATTTACATTATCCAGCTACATTAACAACGACCTCTTCTTGGCTTCATTTTTTAATTTTTAATAGTTTTAAATTTCTCTCAAAATTTACGAACGCGAATCTGCCCTAGCAAACTTAACTACGGCTGGTATTTTTTCTTCAACTGATAGATCCCATATATTTTTGGTATGTATGTATGTATGTTAAATATTTTTTTGCTCTATTCTTCGTTTATAAATTTAATTGTTTTACTTATGTTATATGTATCGAATTAAACGCTACGCAAGATGATATGTCATGATATTTTTTATATTACAATATGCTCAATTTCCATTTTCGCCTTTTTCTCGTAATATTTTCTGAATTTTTTCACATTTTTTGTTTTATAAACCAATGTCAAATGTTTTCCTTTGTTTGTTTTCAGTTCCGGTTATATTGCTAGCAGCACCCTTATCTCTTTTTCCTCACGCTTAGTCAAACTTCTTTTTCGCTATCCATTCTATTCAATTTTCTTCAGCTGATTATTGAAATTTTATTGCA
>NW_016205986.1:0-2150 GCF_001687245.7 Rhagoletis zephyria
ACTTAGAGCTTAGCCAATGGCAGCACTTGCACCTCTTGCCAGAGGAACTGTTTTCCAAGAGTATAGTGCCGCCAGGCTTTATGCTGCTACGGGCAGTTTGTGTGCAGGTCCCGTGGTCGCAATAGTATAGCGTTTAGTTCACTCGGACTTATTGACTACACGTTCCCGAACCTGTATGTTGGGGTAAATTTCGGCGTCTCAGACAACTAGAAGGCCGACAAACTTACCAAAGAAGGCGCTCTATCTGAAATTATGCTGATATTTAGAAGTGCCGATTTCCCCCTTCTCTCTCCTGCAACAGATTAGACTGGCCGAGGAAGTATCTCGGTAAATTCTAAAATATTCCTAAAGCTCCAGTAAAATACTGAAGTTTAAAAAATGTAAAGGAAAACTGTATGGCTCGAATAAATCGAACAACCACGAATCATTTCCTTTTATTATCAATACAGAAAAAATACCTAAATTTTTTCGGTGGTTCCATGCCCATACATACCTACTACTCGTAAATACTACCATCTCTTTTAGTTCTTTCTAAAAAAAAACGAAAAATATACGTTACCCTCTAGTACAACCACTAGCAACCGCACATCCGGTAATTAAAAGGAACTAATAAAAGTATCAAAACTAATATCTTAAATACAATACAATTCCCGCTGTGTCCAACGACTCCCTTGTGGCAATAATCACGCTAGGATTAGTCATAAACTAGCAACAACAATGGCAAAAGCTCCCTCATAGAAACAATAACAATATTGCCAGACAAGTGCTCCCAAACTATTACAGCGATAGAAGCAGTGCACCAGTGAATCAATTCCATAATAGAAAATCTGCTTTTCTGGCAGCATATTGCTTACAACCAATTCTGCTGCTGTTCTTGTGGTCGATATTGCTGTGTTTGTTAGCCATTGTGCGTCGTTGCCTCAACCGAGAAAAGTTGCAGTCTCGCACTAAGCAGTCGAGACGATAAATCGGTTGAGTTGGGCGTTGTGTGTGCAGGTCAATAGTGGCAATGATTTTTGCTATTGCGCAAAGTACAATGTACATATGTACATATATAAATCTAAGTTGAGCTGAAAGTGCCAGCCTAGAACACTGCACAATAGGTCAAACGGCCCCTTTTTCAGGCCTATTCTGCGTTGGTAACAAAATTTGTTTTGCCGTTAAATAAAGTTCCTGGCTTTTTTTTAAACCCTTTTCGCCTTCTGCACACTGGTCAATTTTGTTACCACCTCATAAGAAGGTAACAAAATATTGCACCTTGAAGTATGCAACACCAGAATTAATACAAAACGTCATAGCTGAATTGCTGAATAGATTAAGTTGTTACCACGGTACTTAGAATCGCGGTTACAAGGAGTGGTGTCATTTTTTGATACAAAAAGTTCTGGGGTCAAAATGTTCAGTAACGAATAGGCCTGTTTATGTGGCAAAGACAAATTTCACAAATGCTATAATAAACAATATTTGTTTGAAGTTTGTTAGGAAGAAGGAACGAGAGAAATAAATTTGAATGTGTGATCCGATACCAGTATTTAGAAGTATATACTCGAGTACCTCTAGCAAGTACTGAGTGTTCTTTGTACTTGTCTATGCGTGTACAAGTATTTGATGAGTATCGAATACAAAGTNGTACGTAGTAGTTTTTTTAAAAAAGATTCACGATGTCTAACCATTCAATTTTGCTAGGGACAAAAGTAAAAGAGCGTACAAAAGTGGAGTGAAAAAGTAGTATCCAATTAGAAGAGAATGTGGAGCCAGCCTATGATTGGTGGAAGCATCACTTAGAATTCATTTTGAAACAGAAAAGAATTAAACACAAGTAAACGATGAGTTTCTCATTACTCAACGTCCCTTGTTTCAGCACTTTGTGGTATGTAACCCCATTTCAATATAGGATGTGAAAAGACATTTGGCAGCACTTTATAAGCTTGGTTGCAGTTTATTTAGTTTTGTTGCGTCTTCGGGTCTATGTGCAAGACTGTTTTCTAAATAGGAATTATAATTTAAAACTCACCTTTCTCTATTGTATCTCTATTTAACCGACTTCGCAAAAAAGAGAAGGTTTTCAATTCGTCGGAATATCTTTTTTTGTACATATGTAACCGCATAACTTTGAACCACGTTAACCGATTTCTATAATTCTTTTTTTT
>NW_016205987.1:0-2150 GCF_001687245.7 Rhagoletis zephyria
AAACCGGGACATGTCCGGGAAAACCGGGACGTCTGGCAGCCCTAGTTAAAGTGCAAATTTCAATACGCTAGAAAATCGCGTTGATTTTTAATATTTGTATACCTTTCATGAGCATGAAATGGTATTATAACTTTGGTCCGATGTTTGTAAGTACCAGAATAAGAAGAAATAGATCCATTAAAATGTATACTTAAATGATCAGAACGTCGAGATGAGTCGATTTAGCCATGTCCGTCTGTCCGTCTGTCTGTCTGTCTGTCTGTCCGTCTGTTTGTATGCAATCTAGTCTCTCAGTTTTCGAGATATCCGGATGAAATTTTGTAGGTGGGTGTATTTTTATAATTTATTAATCATTTGTCGGAACCGGAAGAATAACATATAGCTCCCATACAACTGATTGTTCAGATATGAGATTTTTCGTTATAACTTATCCATTTATGCAGCTAGGAACATGACATTTTTCAATACTTCCACCCATTATCAACAGAAAACTTAAAGTGAAAATTACAAAGATCGGGTCACTATAACCTATAGCTCCCATACAACTGATTGTTCAGATATAAGTTTTTTCGTTATAACTCCTCCACCTAAGTAGATAGGAACACGGACATTTGGCACTGTTGTCACTCATTATCAAAAGAATACTTTCAGTGAAAATGACGAAGATTGGGTCGCTATAACCTATAGCCTCCATACAACTAATTGTTCAGATATGAGATTTTTTGCGATAACTTTTCCATTTATGCAGCTAAGAACATGAAAATTCGCGCCGTTTTCACTCATTGTTAACAGAATACTTATAGTAAAAATAACAAAGATCGGGCCACTATAACATATATCTCCCATACAACTGATTGTTCAGTTATGAGAATTTTCGTTATAACTCCTCCATTTATGCAGCTGGGAACATGACATTTCGCCATATTTCCACCCGTTATCAAAAAAATACTTACAGTGAAAATGGCGAAGATCGGGTCGCTATAACCTATAGCCTCCATACAACTGATTGTTCAGATTCGGGATTCTTTGTTATAACTTCTCCATATACGCAGCTAGAAACATGAAATTTCCCAATATTTTCACTAATTACTAACAGAAAGTTTTACAGTAAAATTAACAAAGAGCAGGTCACTGTAACCTATTTATATCCTCCATACAACTGATTATTCAGATATGGGGTTTTACTGTAAAACTCCTTTATTTGGACTGCTAAAACAGATAAATTTCGTAAGCTGTTCTATAAATAATAATACAAAGTCTACTGAGAAAATCGTCAAAATCTATGCTGTATAAGCTTTATCTCGGAAACCTCTGATTATTCGGATACCAGTTATTACGATATATCTCCTTTATGTAGGAGTCTAAACCCATTAAATTGTGTTACCGGTTTACATACCGATCACACAGCAGTGAAAATTACTTATATTTGTGCTATATAAGGTATATTTTCCATACCTCTAACTGTTTTTATATGGTTTTTCATAAATATATGTATCTCCTCTATCTATGTATTCTGTAAATATATAAATTTTTTCAAATACAATAATCTGTTAAAGTAAAATTTTCCTATGTTCATGAAAGGTATGAATCCTTCGGCATAGCCGAAGACAGCGCTGCTCTTACTTGTTTATTTTGTGTTTCTAGCAGTAGACGGCATTTCGCAACGTTCCGAATAAATGAAAAAAGATTTTGCGTACGTTTGAAAGGCAGTTAAATGCGTATAATTTTCGTCATGAAATTGATATCATAAATTTTGTGTTTCTAGTTCAGATTTCGTCACTCGAAAATTTTACCTCAAAGAGGTGTTTTATTTGTTATCTAAATATTATTTTGGGGTAGCAAATTTAAAATCGTCGAAAATACAAACAATAATCTAAATGTTTTATTTTTCTCAAATAAATTGCTAAAAATGTTATCTGAACCTAAATTATGTATTCAAATCGATGTGTCCATTGAAACATATCGTTGGCTTAGTTCGCAAACGTGCTAAGTCCACTTTTTATGTAAATTGAGATTTTGATGCAGTAAGATAGCATAACTGAAAATACATCATTACCAAAAAAGAAAATTACCGTAATGTCGTTTTTACTTGTTGTTATCCATTGGTACGCAAATGTGCAAGGGCCAAAAAAATCAAAAAAAAAAAAAAA
>NW_016205989.1:0-2150 GCF_001687245.7 Rhagoletis zephyria
TGCGCATTATGTGGACTGGGGTTATAAGATTATACATACTTATTAAATTAAAAAATTTATTAACAAACACCCACATTCATAAAAATAAAGAATGCTTCATATATCGATCCTAATCGATCTGTGGAAGATTTACGGGCCTTGCACGTTGCCAATGTCGAATACCTCAGACCATTTAACAATGAGCTCTATGAGCTTTACAGTGATATAGACATAGTGCAGCGAATTAAAATACAGCTACTATGCTGGCTTAGTCATTCCCTCAGGGGGGCTAGCGCAAGCGGAACTACGGGTGTGCCAATCCCGGGGACTCCAATCAAAGGCTACCAGTCCTGAGTCAGTGGAGGTTAAATTGGTAGAGGTCTACGGCTTTCGAAAGTCTTAACAGAGACTTAAACCCGGTACCACGGGGAACAGATGCCCCGGGGTGTGTACGCCGGCGAGACGAGCAAGGTGCCACAAGCAAGGCTTGCAAGACGGGCAATACACTGGCAAGACAAGCACGACTAGATAAATGGTGAAAATGAAGGTGAATGAAATGTTGGAAAATTAAGGAAAATATTGAAAAATGGTGGAAAATCGTGGAAAGTGCGGTGTGCAAGTTGAGTAACTCGAGCCGTTGCGAAAGTTGAGTGAGTGAAGTCACCTCTACTGATTAGAGGAAGGTCCTAACGAGCGAGCCAAGTGTGAGACGAGCAAGATAGTATGAAGTGTGCATGTTGAAATGGAGATGAAAGTAGAGTGAAGCAGTCGTTTAAGTCGTGCTAGTGTGAGTCAAGTCAGTAAAGTGGGTCAGGGTGAGTCGAGCCGGTCGACCAAATCTCGCCGGCGAGCATTACATGGGTATGTCCCCTTCCTGGTGTATCGTGATGGCTGTGGCTTACCACCTAAATGCGGGTAGAACCAGCAATGGATCAATGTGGAGTTGCATTGCAACCGGGTCCGGGACCTAGAGAATGGCAGAGATTTTAATTGGATTTCGGTCTCACCAAGGTGGTAAATGCGTCCACCACACACAGCCAATTGGTACTGATCAAGACATAAATTGATCCGTTGTGCTTAAGCGCTCCGTAACTTTAATTCATTGTGGAAGGAANAATTCGCGTCAAATGCAGCTGAGAGAGAGCGTATAGTTTATCTGAACACATTTGCAACTAGATGAGTTTGACTGGCCTAAATAATTTGAAAGAAATAAGTTTAGTTGGAGCTTGTTCTCAAAATACTTTGCGCTATTTTCGTAACGAGTATGTGTTACTATTAGGAGAGCGTTCAATGGGAGAGCTTTCAGTGAGGGATAGATTCGCCCATTCAGTGGCGAATTAAAGTATGTAGTCTCTCAATTGTGTGCAATTTTGTTGCCGAGCACAGCTGAATAAAGCGATCACAAAAATACATATATGTATGAACTTTTACAACATAGCCGATCATGAATTGCAGACATCTTTATTAGCATGTTCATAAATTGTAAATGTTTATGTAGTCTCTTCCATACCATCAAAGTACCATGATCGACACAACTCGTGATGATCATCATCATCGTCTGTTGTTAGTTGAAAACGAGTTTTTAATTCACACATGGTTAAAGACTTAATTAAATAACGAGCATAATGTTGGTGAGCGCACATTTTAGCGGTACAGAGAGACGGAGAGAGATAGCCCGGTTAGGCGAGAGTGGAAGAGTGCTAATTTTTATAGCAAACTTTGCAATTTTAACTTTGTTAAATTACACACATAAACTTGTTTAGCTCAGCACTAACGCAAATGCATAAGTAAGTTGTTTTGTTTTGGTTTCTCTTTTTATTGTTGCCACTAATGTACCTAATACACAAATCGCGCATTTTCGAAATCGGAACGTAGCGTAAGAAATTGGCGCATAAAAATAGCATAAGCAATTGTTTTTGTTGTAATACTTTTGTTTTGTTTTGACGCGAACGGCCTCATTTGTCTCGGCAACAGTGGTTTGATCTAAAGAAAATTGTGTGAAATTTGTCTACTACCTACATACTATATGTATGCAGTTTGTAAATATGTAAGACGATTGATCAAATTATCTTTCTACATATGTTTTTTTTAAATCCAGCCAAGTCTTTTGTCAGACATAGTAACGGGTGATTTTTTTGAGGTTAGGATTTTCATGCATTAGTATTTGACAG
>NW_016205991.1:0-2150 GCF_001687245.7 Rhagoletis zephyria
GCCTTCGAATGATAAATTTCGGTAATTTTTGTCTTAATCTCCCTGAGCAAGGCGCCCTTGTCCACCGCGTGGGACACATCCAGTGCGGAGCCGCTCCTTGCTAGTTCGTCCGCTGCCTCATTTCCGTAGATGCCCCTATGTCCCGGGACCCATATTAGGGTAACCAGCTCTCTCCTACATTCATCCACTAGCTGAGATCTAACAGAGTTAGAGGAAAGTGCCTGAATAGCCACTTGGCTATCCGAGAGGATGTTCACTTGCTTTCTCGCGGGTACATTGTCTTTGATGTACCTTACTGTCTAGGATGGAACCGTGCCCGAACGGTCTTTCCTTCCAGAGCCCCAGGGCACGCAGTCTGATGGCGCTGTTAGCAGCTGAATTCTCTATGAAGATATCTATAGGTAATAAGTCAAGAAGGACGTTCAGAGTCCTTCTGCGGCTGCTGACCTTTTTAACTACGGAATCCTTAGCTTTTTAACTACGTAATCCTTAGTAAGGGCTGGCCACCAGACCAGCGCCCCATAAGAGATTATGGGTCGGACTATAGCTGTGTACATCCAGGGCACAATTCTTGGTTTCAAACCGCATCTGTTGCCAACATTCTCTTGGCTGCATAGAGAGCCCCCGTGGCCTCCTAGCACGCTCCTCAATGTTTGGTTTCCAGTTAAGTTCGGGATCCAAAATAACTTCCAAGGTATTTCACCTTCTTTGACAGATCCAGTGACCGAAGGAAACTGACCCGATACCAGTATCGCTACATCATCGTCGTAAGCCACCGCTTTTATTCTCTGAGAGTCCAGCTTTACCAGTAGTTTGTTTAAGGCCATAGTAACGGTGATAGCACTCCTCCCTGTGGGGTGCATATACGGCCCTGCTTTGGTACCCCAATTCGGCATGTATTACTCTGCTCCTTAGCAGAGACACTATCAAAGCCCGGACACAGTGATCAATCCCTGTTTCCATAAGTGCCTCATGGATGGAATCTACACTGACATTATTAAAGGTCCCCTCGATGTCTATAAAGGACGCCATTGTAAATTGTTTATAGTAGAGCGAACTCTCAATCGTACGTACCACTTCATGTAGGGCAGTTTCCGTTGACTTCCCTTTCAAGTACGCATGTTGAGAGCATGATAAATTGGACGTCTTGTCCCTAACATACAGATCCAACAGCCTCTCAAACGTCAAAACTGATACATTTTTCGATGAATTTTGGAGAGACACTTTTTTTAAATTTTGATACTTTTCCAAATACAAATGAAAAAAAATCTGTAAATTTTTATGCATTAAAAAACATGTCGTGCACCTGTGGCAACGTACATCCAAAAGTTCATTGACGTTCTCTGAACGAACCTTTCATGTATTGTGATTCATGGTCCATGTCGAAAAACGTCAAAATGTGAACAAACGAACAGTAGCATAGCGCTGCATTTTTTTATTTTCGCTATGTTCAATAACAAAAATTAAGGCTTGGTACTCGGAAATTCGGTGCTCGGTAAGGCCCTGTTTCCACAGGAAAACACCAATGTCGTGATAACCATGTCACAAAATATATTTCCAATGGATACCGCCTTATTGCTTGACATCTATTGCAGGCAATTTGATAGTTTGACAGCCATAGTTTCACTTGATAGAAAGCGTGCTGGTGGTTATATCGATGAAATATTAATATTAAAACAAAATAAGAATCTGTTCCCTATTGGATTATTTATGACAACGTTTTAGGAAGTTATTCAGTAAGTTTGTTTAAGATTTAAATGTTTTTTTAACACCGAAATAGAGAGAATGTTGTCTGGCGGCGTCATGCGGCAAATGGTAGGCAATAAAAATTGCAAGGTGTAACTGCAACTGAAATTGCGCAAATCACACTCGGGGAAATAATTTCAACTTGCTCGTGCAATAAAATTATTGGTTTTATTCCATATTGATGTTTGATACTTAAATGAAAAAAACAATTTTTCACAAGCCCGTGGTCACTCTGTTAGGCACCCTCTAAAAATTGCTTCTAGGACTGGAATGACCATCTCAGAAGCTTTCTGCAGCATGACTGGTAGTATGCCGTCCATACCCGGTGATTTNGAATGACCATCTCAGAAGCTTTCTGCAGCATGACTGGTAGTATGCCGTCCATACCCGGTGATTTATAGGGT
>NW_016205992.1:0-2150 GCF_001687245.7 Rhagoletis zephyria
TTCTACCAATTTTGGTAACAATTTACCAAAGTGGCAACCCTGTTCATATACGTATTCAACTTCGTATTAGTCTTCGCTTTCACCTTCGTGTTCATTTTAATGGCTGTCTCCGTATTCTTTTTCAGAATGTATCCGTATAAGTCTTCGTAGTATTTTTCGCATTCCACGTCCTTTTTATCATATTCTTCTTTTTATTCAACTTCGATTTCATTGGGGCATTCGTTTTCGAATTAATATCCGTATTCGTTTTTGTGTTAGTCCTCAGATCGTCCTCATAATCGTATTTTTCTTCGTACTAGTCTTCATATTCCTCTTTTAAATTTTTCTCTGCCCCGGCTTCATATTCAATTCGAAATTTGTCTTCGAATTCATGTTCATATTTCTTTTCTTATTGTTCATATACGCCATAGAATTTGTCTTCCTTTTCATCTCCTTATCCGTCTTCGCATTCATTTTTATATTCGTGTTCGTCTTAGTCGACGTTTAGTTTCACTAATCGTATTTTTCTTTTGGTTTATTATTCGCTTTCGTAACAAACACTTGTGGACGTGGAGACTACCGGGCTGCCTATAACGAACTGAGTAATATGTAAATGCAACAAGGGCACAAGACCTCCTGTTATATTCCCGATAACGGATCCGAGTCATGGATGGAAGCAGAAGAAGATAAGAAAAGAAAACTTTTTTTGTAAAATTAAAGTTAGACATTTGTTTGCGTTGTCAATAGCTATGACAAAATACCACTGCTTATTGGAAATAAAATATCACATAATTGAAGTGGCCCGTTTCAGAAATTCTGGCTCTCTAGCATTCCCTTTGTGAATGCCCAGGCCTAGCGGTTATAAGTCGTAAAGCACTTCAAAAGCACATATTAACAAAACTATCGGATATGTTAGGATCCACTATAAGTGATATCGGCAAATTCATTTGGGAATCATGATGAGTTGGCCGAGAAATCTAGATATAAATAGAAATTATTCCTTTCTCACGAAAAGTGTATCAGAATGGCGCCAAATGCGCGTAAAAGCAGCGTTGATCCGGAGCAACTTATCAATTCGCAACTATCTTGGGAATTAACTGCAGTTAATCCGTATTAAGTCCTGCCGCTAATCCTCAAAATTAAATCGGCATAGGGGATTTGTCGATGAAAACACTGGCCTAAACAACCAGCGTTTGTCTGTTGTGCAAGTACTTAAGTAAGCGAGTTTGGCGTCCGTGGTAGGCGTTGTAGAATCGAGCTTCGATCCTCGGTCCGAGCGATTGGCAAACTTTTTAAATTTTTTGATTTATATATTTTATGCTATTTATCAACCAACCACCAACCTTTGAAGAAAACTTTTTTTTGCGCCTCCATTTTTTCATATTTCTCTATCAATTGTTCTCCATCACTTTAAATGCATCCAGGTTAAGAGTTGCTCATTTCGCAGATTGTTGGTTCTTTCCTATCATTCGTCACTCATTGTTTACTATTAAATATATATATGGTTGTGCTCATCACACTTTAACTCTTTAACTAGATTCAGTCGCCAGACATCGCAGCGTCTGGAAACGAATTAAGGCTCACAGCATACTTACCAATAGCACCTATTTCGTAATAAAATAAGGATCAGAGTATATCATTGCTTCAGCGGCTTCATTGATACCAATCATCACCAAAGGGTTTTATAGTGCGAGCATTATTTCGATTTTATGAAGCCCTCACACCGTTAAATTGCTACTTAAATTATGGTNTGTTCAAGTATGCATATGTGCATATTGATTGTATGAACACTAGGGTGGTTAAAAAAAAAATTAGGTAAAGTCGGAATTTTTATGTTTTATATCGAAGAAATATATATCCCTGTTAATTTATTTCGAAATCAAAAAATACTAAGAACCCCAAAAATTGCAATGTGGCACAAAAAATATCGTTCGTTTAAAGAATTCTTAAATTAGCAATTGGGAATTGTAATTCTATACCACGCAAAATTGAGACGGACAACTTTGAGCGCCCTCTAAATATTTTTTGATTTCGAAATAAAAAACGAGAAGTATATTTTTCCATTTGGAATAATCCTAGGAGGTGAGGCCATTCGAAATCCGACTTTACTTTTACACATGCATTTTTTTACTACCCTAATAAACACTCATATACAAATGCGCTTGCTATTC
>NW_016205993.1:0-2150 GCF_001687245.7 Rhagoletis zephyria
TCCAGACGCACACCACAAACTAGAGGAGGAGGAGCTCAGCCAAACATTTAGCAAAAGTGTAAGTGCAAAAAAAATACTATTGCAAGAACTTTTTTGCGCGTGGTCTAATTGTTTATTGATTTCAGCTCATTACAATTTATATGATTTTCGCACAAAATTTTTCATATATTTATGTTAAAATATGTACATATGTATGTATCATTGCCGCGTCATCGAGCACAAATACTTTGCTACTGTCGACCAAAGCATTTCGACCGTATCGTTAACTAACTTGGCTTAATAAGATGGGCCCCACTCGAAGATTTGATTAGCCATTTTGGCCAATTTTACCAAATCAATATGGTGACGCTTCAGCACGCTCAGTGGATATTTTAATTGGTATGTAGCCTATAATAAAACAAATAGAAAAAAAAGGCTAAATGAATGGTGCATCAATTCCTCCACCAATTCAATGTACTCACAAATAATTTCTTAACTTCACGTTTAAAACTCTTGCTGCGTACGATGCGATAGAATTTAGCAAATTCGCTATTGTTGCGCAATTTCTCGTTGATCAATTTACGGAAGTCAGAACGTGGAATTGCGTTCATCAAATTCGTAGCAACGTCCTGCAAGGAACGCGGCACCACCAACGATTGCATTTCAATGCTGTCAGAATAATCCACATCGCCGTACTTGGGCATCGAGAGCATTAAACAATCGAATATATTGGCAATGCTCGCAATACTATCGGTATTGATGCCGGCATTAGAGAAGCGTTGAAGTAGCTTCTGGTAAGCATTACTTTCGGCAATTTGCTTCGATACCGACTTGAATTGATCGGTTTTAACAAAGTCCATAGCCTTGCGGAAACTTTCGTCCTGGAAGTAGCCAGATGAGATAT
This sequence comes from Rhagoletis zephyria, assembly GCF_001687245.7. Taxonomy (NCBI): domain Eukaryota; kingdom Metazoa; phylum Arthropoda; class Insecta; order Diptera; family Tephritidae; genus Rhagoletis; species Rhagoletis zephyria. The sequence continues at coordinate 884 of NW_016205993.1, forward strand.
AATATACGAGTGTATTGGCATCAATTAGATTGCGTATGTCTCGAAAATCCCGACATAGTTCGACATCCGCAGCGGCAGCACAATCCGCAGGCTCAACCACTTTCACGATTTTTTTGTGAGCTCCACAATGAGTTGCCAAAAGGCAAAAAGCGACGACAATAGAAAGCCTCAACATAATTGGTTATTCAAAGTCGATAGTTGTGCGTTTAGTGTCAAAACGATTCAATTGCCAATACAGCTGCACTCTGCTGAAGATGCAAGGCAACGGCAATGTTTATATACTCGCAAATTTGCAGATGACCACAGATGCAGCTGCATTGATATTGTAATTACAATGAGGGAAGTGCAATAGACATTGCATCGCTTATCATTGAGCAAATAGGAAAACAGCAGCTGCAGTTACTTCTTTTTTTTTTTTGATGGGCGAATGGTATGCGGCAACAACTTGTTAACTATGTACTTATTCATGTGCGATGCGGCACAAATTTATTTACATGCCAAACGCTTGTCTTGTGAGTTATTTACCGTTGATGTAACAAGTTAATGAGTCTATTGACAAATAGAATATTTTCTTTCCGCGTAGGAGCGATGTGGCGTGGTAGAAAAATAATGAATGGGCAAAAAACTTATACATACTTAGTATTGATTAGTCGGCAGGTATTCTACTTCAAATCACATTAACCAGTTTTAAAAACTAAGTAACGTCAATTAATGCCAGAAAATTCCTAATGCATCCGCAAAGTATCAAAAATTCCGAAAGGTGCTGGAAAATGACAAAACCAAGTACTCGGAAAAGTAGCGAAAAAATCCCAAAAGTTGCAAATAAAACATCGCAATATATCTAGATATCAAATGAAAGGTATTGTCGAGAACTTTGGCCCGAAAATATTTTCGATCAGGGTTGCCACGCTTCCATGTAATACATATTTTTAGTTTGTTAATTTCAAACAGCATTTTTTGTATGTATACACAGTACAGAGAGAGAAAAAAATTTTAGAATTAAAAAAATCGTGCTAAATTAAAAAAAAATACGCACATGAAAGAGCACCAACCCAACTCATTTTAAATTTGAGTATGTACGTTATAAAATATTTGATTGTGAAGTGCACAGATGCTTTTTAGTAATTAAGAAGAAAAAAAAATATTTATTTTATGTTCCGCCGTCTGATGGTAATTGAAGCATCTTTGCACACTCAGCTACAGCCATACACGTAAATATGTTTTCAAATGTTGAGTTTGAATCAACATAACAGCGCGCGATTAGTGC
>NW_016205994.1:0-2150 GCF_001687245.7 Rhagoletis zephyria
ACTTCAACAGCAGTCGTTCCAGGGGTTTAGCATGCTGGCTGCGTGTAATTCAATCAGACAATGTCCGGTAAGAATTCCAGTCACTATGCGCAGTGCCGGTTTAAGAATGGGCCACCCGTGATGGAAATGCTCATGCAACTAAGTCCTAATTGGACATTTGAACGTTCATATTGGACATTTCCATCAGTTATGGTTTAGAAATAGAAGTGGCTGATGCTGTGTGTCGATGTAATTTGGAACTCAGTTAATGCTACTCTGTAATTTGTGTTATCATATAAACGTAGACCGAATGAAGAGGCTCTCGTTGACCCAATAACTGATCCAAAATTGTGAAGCAGAAGTTTTTAATGTTCTTTTCGACTCCATATCTATGTATAAAGGAAAGATTTTAACAGATAACAAATTTTTGTGCATCTTGTAATTTCTTGTTTAATATAAACAGAAATCAAAGTAAGAAACTATTGCGACATTCTTCTGTATTGCAAGATTAACCTTTTCTTCCTATTTGACTTTATAACCGTTCGTCTTTTTGGGCCGAGACGAGAAAACTTCGCCAGTTGTACATCCCGACCGGTTCTCCCCCACTTGGTGCTTCCGTTGTGTTCGTGGGCTTCCTTTCTTCCGTTGTCCACTAATGGGTGCCGAGTCGAAGGATCTTTTCATTGGAGCGCCGCCATCCGTTCGTACACCATGCCCAAGCTAGCGTAATCGTTTTATTTGTATGCCTTTAACTATGCCCAGGTCGTTAAAAAGCTCGTACAGCTCGTCATTCCATCTTCTTCGGTACCCGTCGCCCGCGCGAACGACGATAAAGCGTTCTCATCTTTAATCGGCATCGTCCATGTTTTTCCGGCCATGATGACTGATTTGAAAAGCGTAATTTTTATACGACGAGTTCAAAGTATCACCTGTGGCAAGAATTATTTTTCGTTTGATCTCCAGGCTGACATTGCTGGTGGTATTTATGCTGGATCACAGGTAGACAGGTAGGAAAAGTCCTTCACTACTTCAATGTTATAACTGCCAACAGTGAGGTGTGTTCCAAAACGCAAGGACTTTTATGTATTGCCAGGAGGTACTGTCTTTTGTCCTCGTCTACCACTAGACCAACGGAAACTGTGGCGTTGATGTCCCTTGGCCCCAAGCTCATGGTGTAATTATCATCTGCATATGCCAGCAGGACCACGCTTTTGCTGTATATATGTAGTGCCGCTGCGATTCAGATTAGCAGCTCTTGTTACGCTATCCGGCATCAGATTGAAAAAATCGCACGAAAGTGAATCGCCTTGTCAAAAACCTCGTTTGGTATCAAGCGACGCGGAGAGGTCCTTTCCAATTTAAACGGAGCTGAATTTTTTACTAAAAGTCACTCTACATAGCCGTATTAGTTTTGCGGGGATCCCAAATTTAGACTTGGCATCATTTAGGCACTTCTCTCGTTTTATCAAAACCGGCTTTAGAACCGACATAAAGATGGTGTTTGCTGATTCACTTATCTAGTGTTTTCGCCATAATTTGACGTGCTGTGGAAATCTGATCGATGTGGATTTTCCAGGTCTAAAGGCCCACTGATAAGGTCCAGTCAAATGGTTCGTGAAGGGCATCAATGAATTCATACGATGCACGATAAACGCTTGCATTCTGTTATTCCCTATTACGAATCGATGTTTTTAGCATAAAATCCGATAGTTAGCGTGGCTGATTTGTGTTGGATCACAATAAAAAGTGAACTAAAACCACAGCCATTCACAATAATGCATCTGTCGGGCGTATGAAAACGATAATACGAAAACTGATTTTATACGATACGCGTTTATCATCTATCGTATGGAAATTCATAATAGCGGGGTCTATCTGTTGGACATTTATGGCTGCTCAAAGTTTCCTGGCAATTCGGCAAATAGATGGATGAACGCCGTGAGTTCCGCTTCGGAACGACTGCCATGTCCCATTTTAGCGTCAAATCATTCAGGGCTATCACAGAATCCATCGTAGTCCGATTTTTTGTGAAATCTACGAAAATGCTATCGTTGAATCCGAATAGCTACGAACATAGCGTACAGTACACAACTTTATCAATTCATTACTGCTTTAATTTCGAAGTTTAACAAATTCAAATTTCATTCAAACACAATCTGCAGCACACCAAT
>NW_016205995.1:0-2149 GCF_001687245.7 Rhagoletis zephyria
TTTTTTTAACCAAATTTCCCTGTTTTCCTTTAAAATTATATACAAGATACTTTTAAGGTTATTTATAGTCAGTTCCATAATTCAAAATACACTGCGCTTCACTTTCAGTAAAGTTAAAAAAAAAATTAAAATAAAATAAGAAAGAAAAGATTAAAACATAAATTTCATGTTATTTTTAATATCCTATATAAAGTCTATAGCATACTAAAATTTTATCGGAAGATATCCTCAAATTCTGTGACCCCCTATCAAATTTTCTTTTTAATTTGTTTGAACATTTTACCCTCAATCACTAACTTTTAATGAGCTTATGTGGAACTCTTTCAAAGCAAACAAAAATATATTTTATGTAGTTGGGCTTTCGGAGTATAAAATATTCTACGAGGTGTAGAAAAAATTTCTTAGGGCTCGACTACCACTCATGGATACGGTCGTTATTTGCATTCGTTGGTTGATGCCCTAGGAAAGTCATACATATACAGGATGTCCCAGAAAGCAACGTCAAGGCGGAAACGGGTGACACGCCAGGTCATAATAGTTATCAGAAAAATTTAAAAAAAAATCGATGCCTTGTATTTTTAAAGTTATAAGCGTTCAAAAAAAAAAAAACGAAAAATCTACTTGTTTAATTCCCGTCACTACAAATTTCTACTTTTTCTCAATTTTATTTTTAATACGCCATTCGGAGTAATGCTTCTGTAATTTGCTGTCCAAAATTTATAGCCAAGTGCTCTAGCTCGGAAGAAAATTACACTTTTCCCCAAAAAAAATTGAATTTTAATGCTTCGCCCAACTTTGACTGACTGTACTGAAAGAAATATACTACACTAGTTTGGCGAGTAACTTTGAAAGTTGGCGCAGTTAATAAGGATTCGAAAATGGTATTACACTTGTTATATTGTTTCTTAAGTTATGGCAATTTTGATTTTTGTAGTAGTGCAATACATTTTTTTTTTCAGTACAGTCAGCTACAATTGGGCGAAGCATTAAATTGAATTTTTTTTTTAATAAAATTTAGAAAAAGTAGAAACTTGTAGTAACGGGAGTAACTTAGCGCATCAAAATGGCGCAAAACGCGCTATTTTCAGCGTAGTTATTTAAAGCAGTACAACCAACCAACATTCTGAAATTAAAAAAAAAAGTAATAAATTTAATTGCACCTTATGATTTTTTAAACTGATTTTCAGCATAAAAAGCGGAATCCACGTTTTATAAAATTAGCTAACTGGTCAACACGACGCTCAAAACTGCAATAAGTATAAGGCGAAATTGAAGTTTCGGGTAAAAGTGAGGAAATAATTGCACTGCATGGAAAATCTCAAGTTTTGAAATGACACAAAAACAATGCCGTGGCACGTGAACTTAAAATTGGGTCGTAGATTACGGATCTGTATACCGTTTTCCTAGATCAAGTCATTTTCCCAAAGATATTTTCTTTTATATGAAAAAAAAGTTAAATTGTAAAAGGGTGAGAATTAAAAAAAATATCAAATTTTTTGTAATTTTTATTTTTTATTTTTAGTCAAACCTGTTCTTTCTGAAGCTACTAACGATGAAAAGCGATGGATAAATAAACAAGTATGTAGTGAATAGGCAAATGAGAATGTGCAATAATATTTGTATGAAATAGGGGGCAGAATATAAAGTTACCCATACGCCATATTCGTACATACTCGTACATGGCCCTAATTTTACTATTATGTATAAATCATTTATCAGCAAAGAGATGTCATAATTCGAATTCAAAATGTTAATAGTTTCAGCGTTGTATGAATTCACACCAGTGCAATATGTTATCTTGGCAATTCTTCATACAACCATTTCGCACACAAGACAATCACATCATTGTAATCCAAACCGAAAATTTTACAAAAAAGTGAGCATTTAATTTTATCACGGAAATTAAACGTAAATATATGCATATACTTATGTAAACCAGAATCTTTAGCTGCAATTTTCTGCTGGCAATATAATCATTCATATGTAATAATAAATTGTATTAAAATCCGCAAAACGATAAGTCGTAAATAACTTTAATTTCAGCAACTTAACCGATTTTAAAAGCTTAATTACATATTTTATAGAGCTTAAATACTGCATCAGCCAACAGCGAAAGATGAAGAAATTATCTTATTTTCACTTATTATGT
>NW_016205996.1:0-2149 GCF_001687245.7 Rhagoletis zephyria
TTTTTTATGTATGGCTGTAGAAATTGGCGGATGCAGAACTTTACTTAATTTGTAAAAAAATATATGTCGAATGAAATTCATATAAAGTAGAAAAGGTACAGATCCTATTGCTCTTTAAAAAATGAAGTGTTAGAAACGTTCTACTTTATAGAAAATGCTAAATATTACCTAAATATTTAACATATTATCCTTACATTGCCTCGCGTTCTTATTTTTGCATGAATAGAAAATATTTAAGTCAAACAATTAGTGTCAGAAACGAAAATAAAAAACTTGTTTTTGCTCAGATTTTTAGTCCTGAATCATTTTTGGGAGGTCCGAACACTGTTCTCTACATTTGTACTGCTTTATAAACCTCAAACTGCAGTGTGGACAGCAATAGTTAGTAATGTGGTTAAGTTCGATTTGAGATGGTTAACTTTTGATGGGGACATGTTATAAAAACGGCTAAACTGTTTCAACTAAATTTCACATGTTTTATTTTAATAAATCATAAGTAGAAAGACTAGTTCTTGGAGAGAAGTTGCAAATTCAAGTTGGAAAAAAATTTTGCCAGCAAGAATTTGCAATTAGGAAAAACAAATGATTGTGGCACATNGCCACATTTCAGTGTTGGTCAGTGCTGCCAACTTTTGATTTAAAAAAGCACCAAAAACTTGTGAAAAAAGCATTTTACCACACTAAAAGCACCAAAGGATGCTTTTTTGATAACAGTTTGTATTTAACAAAAGAAAAAAATTAACAATATTTAAATACATAAATCAATACACAAAACTTTTTCGCTCATAACGCTTGAATAGCCTCTACACATGGTATGAATACTCATGCTTATAACGTCGTACCGAAGTACTGCCCATTAAAACTGGTATATCTCGAGAAAAAAATCGAATCGCAACAAACGAAAATGATGCCCTAAGTATAACCTCAAATATCGCCAAAAACTGTGTTTTTGGCCCTTTGAGGTTAGGATATCTCAAAATTTTAGTGCTAGAGCAATTGTGCGGCCAGATTTGAATTTAGCACCCAGAAACGATGTGTTTTACTCAGGAGGTGAAAAAAATAATTAGAAAAGAAAAAAAGAAATACTGAACTTACCTGCGTACTAGCTTTTTCAACGCGAATGGAATTCAACAAGGTGGGTTTGCAACTTCAGCTTTTTATTAATCATGGTTGTATTTTAGTGCATTTAAATTTGTAGACTCCGGTAAATTCAGTGCTGCCACAGCTTTAAATATTTCTGGTTTTTAGACTATGTTCAAACAGGCTGAGGCAATTAAGCTAGGGTTGCCAGATTTTGTATGCACGAAATCAGTACGTTTTGACTTTTCATGCTAAAAGAATCAGTACTTTTCAGTACACTTTTTCATAAAGCAAAATTATGAATGTAACAGGTACTGCTCTTAAAGGCCAGAGTACTTGTTTTTACCAATATTTTGGTTTACATAAAATATATTTCATAAAAAATAAAAGTGTTAATCATTTTAACATGAGTGTACACATCATTGTAAACAGCAGCAAGGTGTATTAAACAAGGTGTGATTGACAACTCAGTGCGGCTCTCTTTTAAGGTACTATAATGTCAAAAAGTATAAACAAACGAATTAACCCTTAGTGATGCATGTATCTTGTCAGCACTGATACCCAAGATTTTTATTTTGATTATAGTTTTGTTTTACTTACATTACCTGGAATATACTTATATATTTTGTCAATAAAATAAAACAATAACTTTATGCTTTTATGCGTTTATTTTTATATTTAAATTTTTTATCCCAAACATTATTCGACACTTATAAAAGTATGATTTTACATTTGTTCCCAATTTTATATGAGAGCTCAACTCTAACAATTTTTAAATAAAATTCTTTTCATGCGAAATAGTTTGGGTACAAACGAGCTCGTTTGAAAGTGCTTGATTCGGACGGACAACAATGAAATCACTTCCCTGAAGTGGTTTTCACAAACGCGAGATGAATCACGTAGTACAACACCACATCGTTGCCGTCTTGACTCGCCACTAAAGGGTTTAAAACATCGCACTATTATCGTGTNCCCAATTTTATATGAGAGCTCAACTCTAACAATTTTTAAATAAAATTCTTTTCATGCGAAATAGTTTGGGTACAAACGAGCTCGTTTGAAAGTGCTT
>NW_016205997.1:0-2149 GCF_001687245.7 Rhagoletis zephyria
GCGAGAAGCCATTAGAGTATAAAAGTAATATAGTTCTAATGCCATGCGGGGAGATGCATTTCAAATTTGAAAGATTATAAGAATATATGTTATATTTGTAATTATACACGAGTATTAAAATTGTTTGTAAATGGTGGAATTTAAATTACAAAAATTTTTTTGTATTAGCTATTTTTATAAAACCAAGTTTAGGTTGATTTTTTCTCAGTGTAGCAGTACTTGTCATGGTACAATGATAAGTTCACTTATGTTATTTCTTATGTCATTCGATCATTGGGCAAGTAAAACAACTAATGTTAATATCACGACAAAGTTAAAAAAGTGACATTCTGGAAAATGCGGAGGGACAATATTATAATAGAAAGCCCCGCTTATGCTGATGAAATTTTTCTGGAAAAAATAGAATAAAACAATAATAGTTATGTTAGATATTCACAAACAGAAACGACTTAATTCGTTGTTTTTTTGAATTTAACTTTTTTCATGTTGATTATCGAATAACCTGAGCGGGGACAAATATTTTTATATGGAGTAGGTATAATATCTCAAAGAAATACCGTTCACAAAAGAAAAATAAATAATGGAAAACAGTTTTGTTGGTGGTTCATTATTTGGATCGTAGAATACAGTTTCTGATTTATTGTTTTTACCAACTGAAAATAATTAAAAAAATGAGGGCCAAAAAAAAATTGAACTTTGTGTGAAAATTACCTGTATAGATTTTTTGTGAATTCGCCTTCGTATTGTAAGCTTTAGGAGAAGCTGCAAACAAAGACCCCCTCCCCTCCCTTCCCCTCCTCATCCACCTGGCTACGCCCTTGGTCTCTAGAGATGCATAAATATTTAACCCTTGGAGGTTCAGGGATTTTTTGTCGCCAACTGGTACAACTAGGTCTGCGCAGACCTACATGAGATTTGTATGGGAATACAAAGGCAGGTGTCCCAAAAGTTTGTGTAAATGTGTTTAATGCTAGTAAAAAGCCAGGGTGAACAATAAGAACATATTTTTATATTTTCTAGGTAACAATATACCCTATTTTATTTATAATAAGTAAGAAAACAAAGGTTAGGCACGACATTACACGCACGCGTACTTGGCATGTGAATGCTGTTGACACACTGGTTTTTTGCAATACATGCAATGAAATCTAGTTTTTCGCTGCTTTTTATCCAATTTATAGCAGAGCGAGCACGATAGTCGAGTTGCAGAGGAAACGACATGGACTGGTTGATCATCTATCGGTGGGCCTGCAGCTACCTGCGAAAAAACGTTGAACAAATGATTTTAGAACTTGAGTTCAATGAATAAATACATATATGAAATGCTTACCTCTACACCGAATAACACCATTGCCACTTTGAGGTGTTGAATACCTCGTACAATGGGATTCGTTGCTCTTTGCTCCATGTGAGGAACCACCAGCTGTTCTGCCAATTCCATGAGGAATACACGTCTTCGGTCGGTCCTCTTGACGTGCCCGAATTTGTCATGAATGGCAAATTCAGTCAAGCCCGCCACGTCCAGCATGTTATAGAACAAAGCTAACGGTCACCAGTTTGTGCTCCGTTTGCACGTGTAACCGCTAACCATCTGATCCATGGTGTCCAGAATTTGAAATGGCTTCTATGAGTCGACGGCGGAATTGTAATATTCGGTCGACATGATAACCACCACTTTTTTTTTTTGGCACGTATGAGCATAGATGTTATTATTGTGGTAACCGAATACTGTACTGAATACATCTCGGTTTGGATCCAACATCTCCTTCGGTATGCAGGCTTTGTTTCTGCGCATTGTTCCTACATATGCCAACCGAAACATACAGACGTTCCAAGTTGCTCATGAGCATGGTCCAAATGTCGTCAATGGCTACCGGTTTGCTTTCTAATAGTCGAGCAGATCTTGTGTTGCCGTTATCGAATCAAATATATTGTAGAATAATTTTATATCGGTATGCAGACAACGTCGCCCTGTAGATAGGGTTTCCGTTGTTGGCCCACAACTCAAGAGCAGGCTGACTGTTTGACCCGAATATGCCGGCAAACAAAGTTAGGGCAAAAAAGGCGTATATTTCATTTTCGGTTACAGGTTTCGTCCATGTTCGCGGTGGCTGGTCAGGATTCTTGGCACACCATAGGCAACATAGTT
>NW_016205998.1:0-2149 GCF_001687245.7 Rhagoletis zephyria
AAACAACACTGCAACTAACCACGGGTCAGTTTACCACTTTACTGACAATGTGCAACCAGCTGTGCAGCCTAGTACTGAAGCAGTTTCCTCTAGTGGACCGGAAAACAGCTCATCATCTCTACGTGATGAAGGGCACTTCATTGAGGCTATAAATGAAGAGCTGCTTACACATGTACAGCCAGTGGCTAATGTGGTTGTAGAAAATACACCATCTCATGGTGATGACAACAATCCGAAAGCAGCTGCTGCTACTGTCGTCACCAGTTCTACTGTTGACAATGACAGTGCTAATGATGTGTGCCACTCCGAGGCAGAGGACAAAGGCTCTAATGAAATGATTGACTTTTACACCTCAATCGACGCGAACTTGAAACTTGACGATGCAATTACAAACGTAGAGGTGATAAACGAAGTGCATTCAGATAATCGAAAAATTAATCAATCTCAACCTGAAGAGCTAGTAAATAACAATAATAATAATTTTATCTGTGATAATGCAATAATTGAGGAAAGTGTTGCCACTTCGAGTGCTGATGATTCAGTTCACCCAACTGTAGAAAATGAAACTGTGACCAGCTCAGATTTGGTGGCAGCAAAGGAAGTTGAAGAGGAAGATGAGATTACTACCAGCGACTTTACAGAATCATCAACTGCTCCACTAGAAGATTATTCAAGTCCAGTTGAAAATGTTGAAAGAGAAGCGGCCCAAACGTTTGCAGCAGAAGAAGCAGAAACAGCAGCAGGCGCATCAGCAGACACAGTCAATGACGCAGTCAATGAAGCTGTGTTGGGTGCTGATAGCACAGTGCCACTGACCGATTCTCCGCCGTTAGACATCAACAACATGTCAGAGGAGGAATTGGACAGATATCTAAGCGATTTGGTGGCTCTGGAAAGTGCTGGCAGCGCTGAACTAGCAAACAGCAATACGACGACGGCAGACGAGGCTGTGCTGGTGAAGGACTGCGATGAAAAGTTGAGCGAAACTCAACACAACGCAACTAGTCAACTCGAGAAGAGTGATAGTGTGATTGAAGATAATTGTGTTCAGCCAACGGAGGGGCACACTTTGGCCGGTGAAGAGGCAATCATAACTGGAGAAGTGGCGCAGTCGACTGACAGTGCACCAGGCGCTGGTAATGAGGCGACACTAGTGCCTGTCGATGATGCTGCCACTGCTGTTGAGCAGTGTCAAGTTGATGCTGCCATTGAATCAGCTGCTAATGATCAAGTGGTCGAAACCAGTGCAATTGTTACAGAGTGTGATTCCAGTGATTCATNTAGTGCCTGTCGATGATGCTGCCACTGCTGTTGAGCAGTGTCAAGTTGATGCTGCCATTGAATCAGCTGCTAATGATCAAGTGGTCGAAACCAGTGCAATTGTTACAGAGTGTGATTCCAGTGATTCATTTCCAGTCTCGACGGATCGCGTTGAGGAGTCTGTGGGCAGCAGCAGCAATACCACTGAGCACCCAGAGTCAGCCAGACCCAGCACTTTGACACTGTCTGGTGATGTGCCCACTGAAGAGTTGGTAGAAGCTGCTGGTGAACTTCAACAGGCAGACTGCATCGATGCACCAACAACGTCAACAGAGCCGACTCACTCTGATCACCCTCAGCCATCAACGAGCACCGGTGAGGCAGACAATCGTGGTGGTCTCGTCCTATCGACCTACTTTGAACGACAAGAGATGCCTAACGGATTGACCGAGGAGGAGCAGACGCTGGGAAAGGTGAAGCCATTTTGGATCCCTGACGATGATGCCCAGAACTGTCTGCACTGTGATGCCAAGTTTACCTTCATCAAGCGAAGGCATCACTGCAGGTTCGTTTTTAGTTATTTTTTATACCTTCTCTTTGCCCACAATTGTTGACGCGTCCATTTTTGTTTGACAGATCCTGTGGTAAAGTATTGTGTTCTCAATGCTGCAACTTCAAAGCGAAGCTAATGTACCTTGAGAATAAGGAAGAGCGAGTGTGTCAGCTATGCTACGCGATTCTGATTCGAAGTACGTAAATTTGACTTGAAATTGCAACTACACAAGTAGTAAATGATTGTTACGTTCCACTTTACAGTTGAAGAAATCGAAAAGGTCAACGGCCACCCGATCGACATATCTCAGATAGAGCAGCCCAGCAGCAGCAGCAG
>NW_016205999.1:0-2149 GCF_001687245.7 Rhagoletis zephyria
TTCCATGCCAGGTGGTCTGTTTTCATTTTCTTCACCATCCGCAGTTTCATTATCCTCCGCCGCGGGCGCCCCGGGAATCTCCGAGCCGGGCGGCGGACACTTGGCCGCATTGCGTTCCTCCACCAGACTGACCCACTGATTAGTGAGCCGGTGCTCCCGCTCAATGTCCTCCTGGCTCTTCTTTCCCCCTCCTGTGTTGGACTTCTCCATCAGCTCGGTGATCTGCTCGTGGAGGTAGGCCTGCCGGCGGGCGAGCGCCTCTGACCACTTCTCCGTCAGGGCGTTCAGGTCGCCCTCCTGGTAGCTGTCCAGCGACTTGAGGAGGCCTTTCGGTCGGACCGTGACACAGCCGACCGCCGTCCAGAGGACGCTGTCCACCAGCAGCGGCAGCGTTCCGCCATTGTTTGCAGAGCCTCGCTGCGGACACACCCTCACCGCCAGCCGCCGCTGCTGTCCCTGTCGGAGCTGGTAGACGCCCCCGGTGAAGATGTCAGTGGCCGGTTGCACCTCTACCGGGACGTACTCGCCATTGTCGTTCAGCTCGTGAATCTCCACCCAGAGGGTGAGCCGCCTCTTCAGCTCCCGCCACCGCTCGGCCAGCGACCGACTGAGCCGACTCTGCTCCTCCTGAACGCCCCACTCCGTCTTGAGGGTGGCCAGCGAGTGGGGGCNCGCCAGCCGCCGCTGCTGTCCCTGTCGGAGCTGGTAGACGCCCCCGGTGAGGATGTCAGTGGCCGGTTGCACCTCAACCGGGACGTACTCGCCATTGTCGTTCAGCTCGTGAATCTCCACCCAGAGGGTGAGCCGCCTCTTCAGCTCCCGCCACCGCTCGGCCAGCGACCGACTGAGCCGACTCTGCTCCTCCTGAACGCCCCACTCCGTCTTGAGGGTGGCCAGCGAGTGGGGGCTGAAGGCGCTGATCCGGTGGCCCCACACCTCGATGGAGAGGGCGCCGTCGGCGCAGTGCTCCAGAAACTCCTCGCTGAGGGTGATGGTAAAGTCGCGGCTGTTGGCGAAGAGGAAGATCTTTTCGTCGGGGTTTCCTTTGCTATTTCCAGTAGTGCTGCCGCCCAGGGTGACGCCCGATTTGGAGCGGTCACTTTGATCACCCACTGAATCACCAGCCTCCACGGCGGTACAGGGAACGGCAATCAGATCGGGGTAGCCCCAGATGGAGTACTGACAAAAGACAAAGTTGGAGAGCTCCGCTGGAAGGCCCCGGGCGTGCTTAACACTGAGGCGGACGCGAATCTGATTGGGCCGAAGCGGGGGCGGTGGAGTCCTGCTATTCGGTGAGCTGATCGTCGTCACCTCGGAGAAAGCCAAATGAGACGCTCCATCAGTAGAGTTGTTGCTGCTGGCCGCACTGCCGCCGCCGCCCTCTTCACTGCCCGAGTCGCTGGCCTGCTCCGCGGCGTCCGCTATCCGCTCTCCAAAGTGGCCCTCGATGCGGCCAAACTCCACCGCCAGCCGCCCGGCCACCTCCCCCTGCTGCGAGATGATCGGCACCTGGTAGTCGAGCAGCACGTCCTGCATCAGCACCTCGAGGAAAATGTTCGCCACGCCCACCAGCAGGTGATTCTCCTGCAACTCGTAGAAGGGATCATGGCGGCGAGGAATGTTCGGCGAGGAACCCGGCGAGTTGGAAAAGTTTGATGAGGTATTTGAGGTGACCGAGCTTGACAGACTGGAAGTGTCACTCTCCGTAGAGTGCTGAGGACTCCTCAGCCGCCGCTTGCCCTCCTCATTCTGGCGCTCCTTCCACTCTGCGTACATCTCGCGCATCTCAATCAGCTTCCCGTCAAACTTCTCCATCGACCAGACCTGCTGCGGCGCCCCCTTCCGCTTGACGAGAATCGCCGGCTCCGAGACAAAGACGCCCCGGCGGAGGCGGTTCGGGCTGAGATTGGCCGCCGGAATCTGCAGCGTCACCTTGAACTCGGTGTTTCGACGCATCTCCTCGCTGATCAGATTCGCCTCGTGGGCCAGCGTGTTCGCCTTGGCAATCTCTTCACGAAGTTTGGAAAGTGAGGCGCGCATATTTTCCTCCCGCTCCTGCGCCAGCTTCTCCAGGTTGCGCGCATAGGTGAAGGCCATCGGCGAGGCGAGATTCAGCGAGGAGCCGCTCAGCCGTCCACCGCCAACACCG
>NW_016206000.1:0-1014 GCF_001687245.7 Rhagoletis zephyria
TTGTTTAGTTTATTCATAAATGACATTTTTTATATTTGCCAGCATGTGGCCATGCATGCATATGCTGGTGATGTACAGCTCTATCTTTCAGCAAATTTCGAGAATGTAGATTAACTTTANCTTCTGTGTATGAAATTGAAAAATTATTTTGGGTTTGGGAATTCTGCAGTGCGACTCATGCAGAGTTATCTGGTTGGCAGAGCTCAGCGTGTTAGAATCGGCTCTAAATCATCTACGCTAAAACCACTACTTGCTGGCGTCCCACAAGGTTCAATATTGGGACCGTTATTGTTTAGTTTATTCATAAATGACATTTTTTATATTTGCCAGCATGTGGCCATGCATGCATATGCTGGTGATGTACAGCTCTATCTTTCAGCAAATTTCGAGAATGTAGATTAACTTTATTTTAAGTTTAACAATGACTTAGCATCCATCTCTTCCTGGGCGTTGAGAAATGACCTCCGCCTTAATAGCGAAAAATCATATGTGCTACCTATTTCTAGGAAACACAACAACTCAGATGTTCCGCAACTATTTATTGCCGGTAGTTGTCTCAAATTTGTGTCAAAGGTGTCAAACCTTGGCTTTATTATTAACTCTAACCAAACCGCCATCACTGGAAAGGGGACAGTCCCCGCTTTCTAACAAGGCGTATCCCCCCCTTGGGCTCCTCCCACAGGCCCCTAGGGAACCGTTTGAAAAAGGGGGAAAAACGGAATTTTCTTAGGCAAACTGAGCAGTTTGAAGTGGAATATGACCCAACTAACAGAAACCGTGGGATTTTTTAATAAAAGAAATTATGCCAAATTAGATATCGGGCGATTTTGAATAAAGAATAAAAAAGTTTATTAAAAATAGAAAAAACAAGTATATAAAAAAATGTTCTCTTTAACAAATGTATTTTTGCGTAGAATTTCTTTCTGCGTAGGCGGCCTTCGGCCGCACTTGGGGATTATAACCCTCAGGCAGTAGAATTCTCCTTTCTGTGTTGCCAAAGAAGGGAGGCTGAAC
>NW_016206000.1:1034-2149 GCF_001687245.7 Rhagoletis zephyria
CGAAGAAAAGGAGCTGAACACCTTTTGCAGAGAACACCTTTGTATATTTTTAATGCTTGCTGGGTTATATTTTATCTTATTTTGTCTCTCATTCTTTTGCATATTTTGGAGTTTGACAACTGAACTCCGCCATTTAATTTGCATATGCAACCAAAGTCAGACGCGTGATTTTGAAGGTGTTTTTATGTAATGAATTGTTATTAATTGGTTAATATTAAAGTCGTAAAGCAAGTTATAACTGATCGAGTAAAGTGTAAAGTGAAGGGGAATACAAAAATGTATTGGTGAAGTGGCTTCTTTAAGGAGAATTAAGAGTGATAAATGTATGCTAATTTGCGAATTTTATAAAATAGGGGATATTTCAAACCCAATTTGTAAATAAATTAGTGACCAAAATTTACAAAAGTGAGTGTTAAAATAATGCGTGGATCCTTGACTACAAGGGTGTGTAATTTTTTTTTTCAATCTGCCCATAAAATTGATGTTGTGTTTAACTACGTATTTGGATTAGCGAAATATGACCATATCTCTGGGTGGAGGTCGCGTTTGTTGGGTTGTGAAATCTCCGAGTATTGGAAAGCCAGGAATTCTATATTTCTATGTCGACTTTTGCTAGATAATGCTCCTAGCTATCAACAATAAACTAATTTTCCCTAAATCAGCTCGAATAAACGACTTGATAGTACCATCATTTAATTATCTAACCTATGCAAGGCTATTCTTTGTCAATGCTATTCGTATCTGGAATTCTATCCCTACCTCCATTCGGAGTGGATTGAATAAAAGCAACTTTAAGAACACCATCTATACGTACTTTCGCTGAACCAAATATTTATTTATTTTCTGTGAGTCTGGGTTTCGCTATCTAAATGTTTAACTTCTCTTTCCATCTGTGTTGATCTTTGCTACATATCTATAATGTGATATATATTTTATTTTATTTTTGTTTTAAGTAATCTGTATGTATTTTATTTTACTGGTATTTTTAGTCTGTTTTGTACTATAAAAGATCTATGATCTTATTGTACTAATGTTTTTTCTCTTAAAAAATGAAATGAAATATCAGAAATTTACATGGAAACAGTGTAGCTTTGTTGTGAAATAGAAGTATAAGC
>NW_016206001.1:0-2149 GCF_001687245.7 Rhagoletis zephyria
AACGTTTTTGATTGCTGTCAGGCGTCGAAACTTTGATAGTAATCATAGTATTTCTGTGGCGAATTAAGACTTACTGAAGGAGTAGAGCTGTACCCAGCAAGCCGGCTGTGTACCGATGAATTTCTTCACCGAGTTCTAACTAATGTGACAGTTTTTTTTTGGTAGTCCTTGACATTTGTATGTCCGAGTACTCTGAGGCAATCCTAACACGGTCTTCTGCACAATTTTTTAGCTTACCCTTTAAGACGAGTATGCACTGGTAGAACCATCGACAGGCTGGCCGCAAACAGAAGATTGCATAGCTATTGGCTGCTTGGTGTGCTACTAGTCTTACTCTCGAACTGACAAACTACATTTTAAGACCATTCCAAAACTTGTATAACAAAATAGGCAATAGTATGTTTAGGCAGTTCAGGGCTGGTTGGTGTCACCAACGTGGACAGATGCATGAAGTGCCGTGAACTGGAGACCATGGAAACCGTAGAGCATATTTTATGCCGTTGCGCAGCACTGCCTGAAATACGACTAAACTGCTTAGGAGTCTATCGATGCGAGGAGGTAAAATACATCTGAAAAGTAGAGCTGAAATCACTACAGACATCATTTGTGATCTCTACTTTAAAGCCTAAATTCCAACTTTAACTGACACCGCAAGGAATCTATCGGGGCTGAATGCCGGCCAGATTGACCTAACCTAAACTCTTTACGCTTTAAAACCAAGGGAATGATGTACTATGCAACATTTTTTACACGCCCCAGTCTATTTTACAGTCAGTTTAATGGTAGCCCGTAGCCCGCTGTGGTGTAGTGGTAAGCAGTGCGCGCTTTCACTCATCAGCACCTGCGTTCAAGCCCTGGTCAAAGCAACATCGCAAAAAAATATAGAAAAAGTTTTTTTCTTAACAGCGGTCGTCCCTCGGCAGGCAATGGCAAACCTGCGAGTGTATTTCTGCCATGAAAAACAGCTTCTCATAAAAATACAATCGCCNCGACATCATCAAGGCGCACGCCACAAATCGGAGGAGAAGCTCGGCCAAAGACTAACATATGCCCCATTTTCAACTTCAACTACTAACCCTGCTTTGTTTTTTTTTTTTTAGCACAAAGCTGTCCTCATTTCACATGTCGTTCACTTCCTTTCATCATCGAAAGCAGAATGTCATAATTAAATATAATCAATTGCTGTCATGTTGACTTTTACCTATTTACTACAGTAGCATTTTCAATAATAATGAAGCCACCGTTACAAAGTACAAAGCGTTGATATCCTTTCACTCCGATATTTTATGTATAATGCTGATAAAAAACTTTACAGATTTCAATACCGATTAAATAATCAATTGTGGAAAGGGTCAGCAGTTACATATAGTAGATATCTATGGCAACCTGTGTACTATACATTTCCCCCTTATAGTAGGTTCTTCCTTGTTTTGTTGTTCGAGTTGTTTTTGTCACCAACAACTGCCGGCTGTTATGATTAATTAATAACGGAAAAAGATAATTTTTGTTAATATAAATCATAATGATTGCACAGACGGCGATGTGTTAAATTACATTAAATGAAATGGGAAAAAGGAAGGAAACTGCAGCAGTGTCACGCAAGAGTGAGTAAGAGAGAGAGAGAAAGAGAAAGAGTGAGTTGCCATCGCAATAGCAACAGTCACCGGAATATCAAAGCACGAATATCAATGGGAAAATGAATGAGTTCAAAAATAATATTATGATTTTACACAATGTAAGTATATGTATGTATGTGTGTATGTGCATAATGGTACAAGGAAATTTATCGCTGCAACATGGGCGGTGAAATGGGAAAACTAATGGGACTTGGTAATAAATAAAAGAGAAATACACAAATACAGCCAAAGCTAAAAATTGCAGGCATGTTTTTGTGTTGAGAGCAAATAAAATGGCGACTGCTTTAGGTAAATGGGTTTGCGCAATAAAACGAAGGAAGCGCGTTCGATTCCCCTATCCTAGGGTGAAATATTAATGATAGCAGATAGGCGACTTTCACAGACTAAAACGGAACTTTGTCTATGTAATTTTTATTAGAACTAAGGAGATTTTTTTAATCGTTACATAAAGACCGTTCAAGCTTTCAAATATCTGGCAGAAGCGCGGCCCAAATCTGTCAAGTGCATCATTA
>NW_016206002.1:0-2149 GCF_001687245.7 Rhagoletis zephyria
CAGACGATGGCCACAGTGGACCAAAGATAAAAAATTCTCTAAACAACCGTTTCTTCTATTGACGAACCGAAAAATCCCTCCTGTGATTTGAAGCGTTCGCTCCGTAGTGCGAAACATACAATTTATTTAAAATTGTTATACGAGTACTTTGCTCCGAACATGACAGCTATGTGGTCAAGAGGACTGTTTCCTGCTGATATGCCTGTAAGAAGTTTGAGGGCTTCAATCACAGCAAAGCCGAATAAATTAGCTTCATGCTTACCAACTTTGCATAGATCTCGGTCTGAAAATCATTGGAGTAATTCGTAAGTCTATAGGTCAGATGTGTGTTGGATATTAAATTTCGCTAAAAAAAAAAATGTTTTGGGACCCCCTAATGAACATAGGTACATATATGCATATGTGTGTATGTACAAACAAGTGGCTAGGGACTCACAAGGAGCATCATTCTTCGAAGATTTCAGAAATCTTGCAAATGCAAAGGATAATTCGCTAACAAATAGAGAAAGCCAGATATTGGTCGAAAGTTATTTTGGTTTAAATATTGGTTTGTAAAAAGTAAAAACCAATATAAATTCAAGAGTTCCATAACAAAACACATTAATTCCACTTTGTAAGTTTTTTTTGGGGGTTTTTGATGGGATATAATCGACCCTGTTATGTTTGTCGATGTCGACGTCGATGTAATTTTACCATCAAAAAATAGCCCTCGTAAGTCCGGCTCCAGCTACGCTGACCACAGTATTTTTGCAAGGAACATCTTTCCTCAAAAATACTGTGGTCAGAGTAGCTAGGAGTTCAAAAGGTGTTGTATACTGTCGTACTGTTGTATGTCATAAACTTTAAACGGCTAAAACTATATTTAAGTAATTCGCAAGCTAACAAGTTTTATTATGAAATTTCACACAATTAAAAAATAGTTGGTGGTGATTTCAACTCCTCTAAACATTTATTTAGCCGTTGAAAACTTTNAATGCATTGATTTTGTTTTAAATGATTTTTGAAATTTTATTTCAGTGCAAAACGCAACATTTCCATATAGCGACAAGTAAATCAATGACAATGAAGAAGTTTTTTTGTGTTAAATTACAAGAATTTTGTGTTGCACCGCTCCGTACATTTGTTAAGTTAGAGTTTTTTCAACTATTTACATATGTATGTATATGCTTATATGCCAACGCATCGGCGTAGCCAGAATGAGGGGAGGGGGCTCGACCCTATTAAGCTGGCATTTCAGGGTACTATTTTATATATATATAAGGAAAATTTGAAAGTTAGGGGGGGGGCTACGCCCATGTGTATATGCATGCAACATTTTTTTGGTTTGTTCTTTCAATGTTTTGTTTTTAACTTAATCGTGATTAATACCTTGGATACCTTGCATGATCCTATACCACCATTAAAATACCATAGACGTTATTTAGAAATAGATATCTATTTGACAGTGATTAGTTTCCTTAATTATGTAAACAAAATTGTTTAGTGAAATTATTACATTTTGTTATGAAACTTCTCAATTAACCTCCGGAGAATTTTTGGATTATTAATTTTGTTGTCGAATATCTTTGGAAATTGATGACGTTTGAGATTAGACTAACGAAACCTTTAAGGATATGCCAGATAAAACTTGACAGCTAAGATGAAGTGTATGAAAATGCACGAAGCATCTCACACATGTAGATCGCTTTCGCTGCAGCGTCAAGTGAAACGATGGCCAACTCGCATTTAATTTTAACGAGTAAATGAACAGTTATAGTTGATTTCCACCAAACCTTCACTGCAGTTTATGCCGTTTGAAAAACGGAGATTACAACTCGATGGGGGTAATTCCACCTATTAAGTAGAAGCAAACGAAAGGAAAAAAAAAACAAAACTTAATAATAAAAATTTTGCCGATGACCCCATCTTGGAATTATTTGAACTTCTCTGAGCTCTTGACTGCTGTTAAGCCTTTGGTGGTGGAAATAGGCTATAAAATAGTTTCCTTGGCGTTACTCACTATGTCGATTAAAGTAGCTTCGCTAATTTCAAGACTGAAAAGTTCATTTGAGCAATTTCTTCTGAGAGCGGTGTATGCGATGTGGAGTCTAGCCTGATTATATATAAGTAAGAAACTTGATCATTAACTTGTGATGGCATATTTTTTAAA
>NW_016206003.1:0-198 GCF_001687245.7 Rhagoletis zephyria
GTTGTATGGGAGCTATAGGTTATAGTGACCCTATCTTTGTCATTTTCACCGTAAGCATTCTGTTGATAATGAGTGCAAGTATTGCGAAATTTCATGTTCGTAGCTACATAAATGGAGAAGTTATAATGAAAAATCTCATATCTGAACAATCAGTTGTATGGGAGCTATATGTTATAGTGGTCCGATTCTTCCGGTTCC
>NW_016206003.1:248-2149 GCF_001687245.7 Rhagoletis zephyria
ACAGACGGACAGACGGACATGGCTAAATCAACTCAGCTCGACGTTCTGATCATATAAGTATACATTTTCATGGGTCTATCTCTTTTTGTTCTGGTACTTACAAACATCGGACCAAAGTTATAATACCATTTCATGCTCATGAAAGGTATAAAAATTAAATGAGACAAAAGCAAACTTTAAGAACTAAAAATGAAAATTCATGTGTTTTATAATGTTTGGAACGAGAATCTAAGCATGAGAACAGAAACCCAAAGAAATATTTTTTTTGTTGACCGGTGTTACTTATGCCGAATTTCTACTAGGCGTTGAAATGACAAAAAATTTATGCCATTTAATAAAATGCAATGTGGCAATGAACTTAATGACCATTTTTTAATGCAATGACACGATTTTTTTTTAATGCCCGACTTTGTCATTTGTCATTTTTGCCATTTAATGCCTAGTAGAAATCCAGCATTAGATTGACTGACCCAAATTTTCTTGAGTCGAGCATTATGTCACATTTGCGTTGAGAATGATATGTTTCTCAAATGTTAATAGATAAGTGCACCTAAAATAAAGAAACTAAAAATAAAAATATCATAATTACAAAGTTTCTAAATTTTTGGTTAAAAATCGCTTCTTCTGGCATTAAGGGATATAAGGTTCATACTTCTTAAAACAGAATGGCGGTAATGCAATAGAGTTCAAAAGATGTATTAGGAGCATGTAGTAATAAAAGTAGTAGATCTGAACACTTAGAAAATATTTACTTATTTCCTTCCGTACACCACGGTGCGACGCCTACTTTAAAAAATTAATAATTAAACGTAATCATGTAAGATTATTTATCTATGTACATATGTTGTAAATAAGCGTTATGAAAATATATTTTCTTATTCCTCAGAAACAAATGTCCGACATATAAATACATATTTATATACTATTAACAAATAAAAATACTGCACTAAACTTACCGGTCTGATCACTGGAGAATCGCTTCAGGTTAATCCAACAAGAGCAATAAAATCATCTTTGACAATAAGCCCGGAAAATCCAGTATAATGAATTTATGAGTAGCGAAGTAAGGCATGCATTTTGCGCGAACCAACTAACAAACATACATAAGTATATACCAACAAACATATGAATATGTGCAATTTATAATCCAGTATTGTACACGCGATTACACTAACACCAACATAAAGTTTATAAGTAAATGTGTATATACCATATGTACTTATGTATGCATGAATGTATGCAGGCTGTGGGCCATGTTGCATATTCAACAGAGGTGTACATCCGCAGCCGCCAAATGGCTGAAGTCGTGGCTAAGTCGCTGACTTGCTGTGTCGAGTTGCTTGGTGGTTAGGTTGTGTGTGGTTAAATGCAGGAACGACTCATGCAATATGTGCAATATTTATAAGTATGTATGTATGTATGTACACTTTTATCCTCAGGAGAATGACATTTGCCAGTTGGTGATTTCCGGTTGCCACTGCGCGTTCGAACGACAATGAGCGCTGCTCAACAACGTACGGATGTGGATGTGAATGAGTTGTGGCCAAAAAAAGCTTTGAGCTACATATGTATGTATGTGACATTAGCTTCTACTCCCTCTCAACCTACATAGTTACGTGTCAACATCAAATATGAAATTTATTTGCAATGAAAAACATATTTAGCCATAAATTAACAATAACACAAGTGAGTTGGGAAAAGTATGCGCACAATTTCAATTTCGTTAATTTTGCAAAATGTTTTTGCTTTTATTTCATGGCATTCCATACATTTTGCATTTTTCCATTTCTATTTCCTTTCTACACCCCCACTCACTCACTCACTCGCTTGGTCACTGCCTTCGCTTTCATTTTTTTTTTGTTTTGTTGCATTTTCCCAGAAGTCAATGTTCTGCGCGCATT
>NW_016206005.1:0-2149 GCF_001687245.7 Rhagoletis zephyria
CTGTACGCATTCGTGTGGTTGGTTTAATGTCCAATAAAGTAAACTGAGTGCGAAACTTGGTCACAATCGCATTAATTGTTTGCTCACTTGGTCGAATCGGACGTAAAGCGCGAAACACATTTCGAACCGAACACTGATTTTGGTAATAAAATTCAATGATTTGCAAGCGTTGCTCGTTAGTAAGTCTATTCATGATGAAATGTCAAAGCATACTGAGCATCTTTCTCTTTGACACCATGTCTGAAATCCCACGTGATCTGTCAAATACTAATGCATGAAAATCCTAACCTCAAAAAAATCACCCGTTATTTGGTTCTGAGCATGCAAATTTCTCCAATTGTACATTTGTTGTTTTAGTCGTAAGCTTCCTTCCCTGTAGCAGTGTCAGTGGCATGAGTTTTAATAGAGCTGAGACATAGAATAATAATAAATGACACGTCCATTCTTATACCCGTACACAATTGCAAGTATGTACTACATAGATTTATGCATGAGTTTCTCTCTGCGAACAAGTGTGCCACACACGCGACATGCGTGCCAATTGCAAATGCTAAATTATGCCAATCTGTTTGCACGCACGAATTGTGGCAGCACCCAGAAGCGTAAACTTATTCACAGCTGTCGGTGGTAGTAGGATTAAGAAAGTCGCTGGTACATAAACAACGGAAGAGATTTTTATGCATTTGGCGCAATTAAGGAATTAGTTGTTGCTCCATTTGTACACATATCCATGCTTACTTATACTCCAACAACATGTCTTCTGTTTTACGAAATATCGTTTTCTGTTGTGTGTTTCAATTCTTTTGTGAACCTGCCGACATTTGGCTTTTGTTTGCTTTTCACTTATAACTCAGTACTGGCGGTGCCGCTGGGATTGAAGTGGAATCATGGATTTATTACATTTACTCGGTTTGCCTGCAGCGTATGTAAATGTGCGCGAAAGTATGTATTTATGTATGCAGAAAGGGAAGGTGAATTGAAAGCGTTAAGCTCTTCTAAAGGAGGAATGTGTAAAAAGGCGAAATAAATTAATTTGCATGTGTCATAATGCCTATGAGAAATGTTTGCTATTATCTGCATGCACACACATACATACATATATACTTTTATATCCATAAAGATATTGAAGATTTAAAATTGCACGCTTTCAACCCTTTGCTGTGCCATTTGTACCACAAATTCTCTCATATTTGCATACGCTTCTCTAAAGGCAACTTCTGTCATTTACAAATTAAGCTTACCTACTACACACAACCTTGACANGGCGGCGCCGCTGGGATTGAAGTGGAATCATGGATTTATTACATTTACTCCGCTTGCCTGCAGCGTATGCAAATGTGCGCGAAAGTATGTATTTATGTATGCAGAAAGGGAAGGTGAATTGAAAGCGTTAAGCTCTTCTAAAGGAGGAATGTGTACAAAAGGCGAAATAAATTAATTTGCATGTGTCATAATGCCTATGAGAAATGTTTGCTATTATCTGCATGCACACACATACATACATATATAGTGACACATGTATATATTGAAAGTATGTATATGTACAAAGCTTTGGTTTAAGTAAAAATAACGGCACTCGATAGCCAAAATCAGGAACGATGGGAAGAATGGAAGGGGAAAACATATAAAGAGCGCACCAGCGAAAAATTAAGTGGTTAGTAGTGCGCACTACCATTCCGCAGGGTGAAAAGGTGACAAAAAATAAAATAAAATAAAATAAAATAAGATAAAATAAAATAAAATAAAAAGGAGACAGTCGCCGCTTTCTAAAAAGGGGAAGCCCCCCCTTGGACTCCTCCCACANAGGGGGAGGGGCCGGGGCCCCCAAAACACCCCCCAATAGAAAGGAGACAGTCGCCGCATTCTAAAAAGGGGAACCCCTCCCTTGGACTCCTCCCACAGGCAC
Source organism: Rhagoletis zephyria (assembly GCF_001687245.7). Lineage (NCBI taxonomy): Eukaryota > Metazoa > Arthropoda > Insecta > Diptera > Tephritidae > Rhagoletis > Rhagoletis zephyria. The sequence goes on from NW_016206005.1 coordinate 1,907, forward strand.
CTAGGGAACCGTTTGAAAAAGGGGGAAAAACGGATTTTTCTTAGGCAAACTGAGCAGTTTGAAGTGGAATATGACCCAACTAACAGAAACCGTGGGATTTTTTAATAAAAGAAATTATGCCTAATTAGATATGGGGGGATTTTGAATAAAGAATAAAAAGTTAATTAAAAATAGGAAAAAAAAACAGTTTTTATGAAAAAAATGTTCTTTTTAACAAATGTATTTTTGCGTAGAATTCCTTTC
>NW_016206007.1:0-2148 GCF_001687245.7 Rhagoletis zephyria
GTTGAAGTCGGTTTTGCTAAAAATTACTTGTTTACCTACATAATTACTTTTTCTTTAATGAGTAATACATTTCGTCACTACACACATATAAAGGCGCGCTAGTGCTTTGACTACAAAAAAAGACGTGTAAAAAAATTGTACGTTAAAGACGCTTAAGGAAAACTTCGGCGAAGAGAGACGGGTAAACATAGATTAAACCTAGCCAGCAGTCCCTTCAGCATAATTCCCTAAAAACTCTTTGGGGAACTTACATGCTGTTACATCCGCAAACATAGTCGTCCGCGAAAATAAGTATACGGGTCTTTCTTCGCCGTCAAAAATTTTAACGCGTCTTTCTTCGCAGAAGTTTTTTATGCGTCTTTTTTCGCGGTCAACTTTTAAGCTCGCGCTTCTTTTCTTGTCTAGTGACGTTATCGCTCATGCAGTTTTTTACAGTCAAACAACCTTATTTTTTAATCGTATGTATGTATTTATGCAGTAGAACTCTTAACGAGTGATTCCGGCGTCGTATGAATACAAGCACAAGTCTTATTTTTATGAGTACAGCGCAGTCTTGCCATATTGGTGTTTTTGGAGCTAGATTTAGCTCTTAATTTCTCTATTTAGCTCCGAGAATGAGGTTTAAGCTCCTAGCTATTTTTTTAGCTCTTTTCAAATTTATCTAGCACTTTTTAGCTCCAGAAAGTTTTAGTTATATTTGGTATAATAAGCCAAACTAAAGCGTTGATAAAATGGAAAATTTCGAGATGAAGTGTATCCACCATAAACTCTTGGATCTAGGTTAAAGAATTCAAAAATTAATTAGAAGAAAATCCTTTTTCTGATAGCTCGGATTTTGGTTTACCTTACTAATTTTGCCTTTAAGAAGAGCTGGAAGTAAAAATTTCAAGAAAAATTTTGCGAAAAAATTATTTAATTCAAATATCTGATATTACAGACTTTAGCAGTTTGTAAAGTATTTTTAGTTCACTATTATAAGTGCCATAGCAACGAGTTCGAAATATACGCACCTTATTTTCAGCACTTAAACTTATAAAATTCATATGCGCGTATTCATAGTCCATCTACTAAGTCGAAACTAATAAAGTTGCAACTTAAATTTAAGTACCAACTTAAAATTCACTTCTATTCATGGTCGCATTTCAGACTTCTACTAAGTAGTTTTAACTTAGTTTTACGATATTGCAAAACGAGTGTGAAAATGTATCGATTTTTCTTTACGATATTTTCGAAAAATGACATTTTTATTAGATAATGTCAAGTTTGATCATCCGTTTTTGTAATTTTTACTTTCATTGCATGTTTATGCAAAAGAATAAGGTACAACACTCTTGCTAATTGTGTGAAATAGCCAGAACTACCGCAATGATGTGAAGTCGATGTTTATCGAAAGCATGCTGTGAAACATACAAACTCATATCAAAATGTTATGCACTAATTTGCTTTAAAATAACAAGCTTGAAATTGACATATTATTTGAGCATTTATATATGTAAATCATTCCGATTATAAAATTTTGATGTAGCCTTATTCGACTTGTATACGCATTTTATTTCATCTTCCGATTCAAATGGATCGCTTTTTGGAAATTTTAATTGGAGATCATTCAATATTATCAAAATCACGCTTTGCCTACTTAATTTTTACATATTTCGTCTTTTTTCCATAATTTAATAAAATACTTCTTCCTAGTTACGACTTAATTGCAGCTGCAGCCGAAACTAAATTTTAAGTTGGTACTTAGCCAGAAAAGTCGAAACTAAGGCGACTATGAATAGCTTTAGTTGTAACTTAGGATAGTTTCGACTTAGTTGTGAACTAAGTATGACTATGAATATGCGCCATTGTTTTTATTAGAATTGCCGAAAACCGTACGTCAATAAATGCTCGACCTTAAAAAAATATGTAGCTCTTCATTTTAGTTACTATTTGTTAGTATTATTTAGCTCTTTTTAGCTCTTTTTTCGACCGTTTTAGCTCCAAACGAAATTTTTCTCTGGCAACACTGGTACAGTGATATTTTTTTGGAATCGTATAATCTGCCGATGCGACATTGTAGCATCAGAGCATTACTACTTTGGTATCGACGATGCGCGACGACAAGCTGGCTCCCAGATTGCATTACTTTTGTTTACCAGACTTGATAAG